>NC_074669.1:19284621-19584621 GCF_029448725.1 Salvelinus fontinalis
AGAGACCTGGCCGTGTGGTGCCAGGATAACAACCTCTCCCTCAATGTGATCAAGACAATGGAGATGATTGTGGACTACAGGAAAAGCAGGACTGAGCACGCCCCCATTCTCATCGATGGGGCTGTAGTGGAGCAGGTTGAGCGCTTCAAGTTCCTTGTTGTCCAAATCAACAACAAACTGTCATGGTCCAAACACACCAAGACAGTCGTGAAGAAGGCACGACAAAACCTATTCCCACTCAGGAGACTGAAAAGATTTGGCATGGGTCCTCAGATCCTCAAAAAGTTCTACAGCCGCACCATCGAGAGCATCCTGACTGGTTGCATCACTACCTGGTATGGCAACTGCTCTGCCTCTGACCTCAAGGCACTACAGAGGGTAATGCGTACAGCCCAGTACATCACTGAGGCCAAGTTTCCTGCCATCCAGGACCTCTATACCAGGTGGTGTCAGAGGAAGGCCCTAAAAATTGTCAAAGACTCCAGCCACCCACAGCAAGCGGTACTGGAGTGCCTAGTCTAGGTCCAAAAGGCTTCTTAACAGCTTCTACCCCCAATCCATAACTCCTGAACAGTTAATCAAATGGCTACCCAGACTATTTGCATTGTACCCCCCACCCGAGCCCCTCTTTTACGCTGCTGCTACTCTCTGTTTATTATCTATGCATAGTCACTTTAACTCTTCCTACATGTACATATTACCTCAATTAACTCAACTAATGTCACGACTTCCGCCGAAGTTGGTCCCTCTCCTTGTTTGGGCGGCGTTCGGCAGGTTGACGTCACTGGTCTTCTAGCCATATCCGCTCCACCTTTCATTTTCCATTTGTTTTGTCTTGGTTTTCCGCACACCTGGTTCACATTCCCTCATCTGACTAAATGTATATTACCCTCTGTTCCCCCCATGTCTGTGTGTGCAATTGTTTGTTTGTTACGTGTGGTTCGCATCAGGCTGGTTTGTGCCGGGTATGTGTTTGACCCGGGTATTTGGTTTATTGTACCGTTTGTGTACTTTGGGTGTTGTCACTGTTTTCCTTGGGCATGAATAAAGTGCGCCTGTTATCACCCATCTCTGTTCTCCTGCACCTGACTTACCTTCAACCAGTTGCACACATCGTGACAACTAACCTGTGCCCCGCACATTGACTCTGTACCGGTACCCCCTGTATATAGACTCACTACTGTTATTTGACTGCTGCTCTTTAATAATTTTTATTTTTTATTTTTTACTTAACACTTGTTTTTTTTCAAACTGCATTGTTGGTTAAGGGCTTGTAAGTAAGCATTTCACTGTAAGGTCTACTACACCTGTTGTATTCGGCTTATGTGACAAATACAATTTGATTTGATTTGACAAAGACATATTTACACAAGCACATATATTTATACCTTCCTCCTATACTGAGTCTCCTCCTTACACATCTGGACAGCCAATACATCTCTGTTGCTAGACAGGACTTTAGTGATGCCTGTTCTTTCTCAGTTCATCTGACCTGACCTCGGCCCAAATTTCTCACTGGAAGTTAGTACCCATCAGTATTAAGTTATGTCTACCTCTTTATCTATAATGTATGCAACTTATTCACATCTACAGTTAGTATTCAAATAAACCAAAAGGTATCTTATCATTTCAGCAGTGTGACATATGCAATCACTAACACAATGATATGCATGTAAGAGGGATAATGTTACAAATGGGGGGAAGAGGCATTAGCTACAGTAGACACATTTGGAAGTTTGTAATTTACACAAGCTTTGGGATAGCATATGGACACGACATAAGCTATGATAAAAACATGATAATATTAAAGGCCATTAACTTTAAAACTGCAACATTTCCTCTCAGCCACACAGCAAAATGTGTAGAATAGCAGGAAATTAGCTCTAAAACAGCAACATTTTCTCTCAGCTTTATGGTAAAATGTGACTAGTTTCAGGAAACGAGGCGTATGTCGTGCGCCACTACTTCACAAGAGAGGTATTTGAACGTAATTTTTTTTAAATCAAAATGTGTTTTTTGTAAGAAATGCCTTCTGGAACATGTGAACTTTCATGTGCCTTAATAAAACATGTGTATTCCATCTGTAAATACGAATAAAATTGTTAAATTACGAGCCTAGTTGGTTTAGTCATAGAAATAGACAGGAACCTTCCCGCTAGCCATGGTTGTCTGAGATAATGGATGGGCTGGACATGCCGAGAGATGAGTTCAGATTGGTCTGCCATGTAGCAAGCTTCTGTCAATAACATGAGCTGCTCAGTATGTGCAGGCAATCCTTTCTAACGCAGCTTTTTTGAAATATTTCACAAAGAACTGTAAAAGTGTTGCTAATGCTCTCCACTATCTGGAGGACCGAGTTTTGACATTTGTGGAATTCCTGGTGGAAGCAGAGTATGATAGCTAAAGCGATTCAGAAATTTGATTGCAAATATGCAGACAGAGTCAAAAAGAGAACACACAGAAAGCTGTTGTATAAAACATCTGTCTCCGGATTACATCTTCAAACTAAGGGCAACCATGGCATCCATGACAGAGAGGGAGAAGCGTCCATCCATGTATACGGGTAAGAGACTCTAGTTAGCTACATTTTCAGATATTATACGTTTCTAATTTTGTCAGAAAGTCATTTTCATTGCAAGTTAAAGTGTACTGTTAGCTGGCTCACTAGCTAAAGTTACGAATAATATCATACACAGATCATACACGTATCTCAGAGCCATTTGCATTGGTAGTTATAGCCTAATATTAGTTAGCTAGCGAACATTGAACCTAGTTGGTTAGCTTTAGCTACCTGCAGATTCATACAGGGTAGTAACATAATCCCAACATGAGTTGGGATTATGTTTCATTGTTTAGCTAGCTAGCTACATGTGTAAGCAAAAGTCTCCACTATGTAAGTAAACATTTCACTGTACAGGGTACACCTTCTGTATCCTGTGCAAGTGACAAATAAACTTAGATTTTATTTGATCCCTTACAAAAAAGATTGCAGTTTTGAAACTGTAGTTAAAGTGCAGTAACTGCAATCGAATGTGGTATTTTGGACACAGTAATTGCAGAATAACTGCAATGTACTGCAGTTGAACTGCAGTTATACCGCACTCTAACTGCAGTTACATTGCAAACTTACAGCAGTAAAAAAAAATTTGGGGGATGTAATTTTTTTAATTTGCATCATACTGCAGTTATACTGCACTCTGACTGCAATCTTTTTTCGTAAGGGATATAGTGTGTTTACCAGTGACGGTAATGTGAAGCACAACATGACTTGCACCAAAGTAAAATTTGCATATAACGTTAGGCCAACGTGAAAGTGTCCAATAAAAAAATTCCCTGCTTATTTCGTCACACTGACAACCGTAAGCAATTTTCTGCAATTAGCTCGCCATTAACTTGTATATAATGATCTTGTAGTGAGTATATTTTTCTGTAATAATGAATACAAATGAGCTAAAGTTAAGATGTTGTCAGCTATATGACATGATCATTATTTGAACTGGGTAGCCAGCTAACTTAAAGTTAGCTAAATAACTAACACGCTAGAAACACATCAAAACGTTGTTTAGAAAGTTGTTTTTAGTTGCCTGGTTTGGTAGATTGACATATACTAAATTCATTTTTCAACGGATGGGTTAACCTGTCTAGGATCAGCGTGCCGCTAGCGGCACTCCCCCCCCCCCCCCACTGAAAAACCAGTGCCGCGAAATTCAAAAAAAATATTTTTTTAAAATATTTAACTTTCACACATTAAAGTCCAATACAGCTAATGAAAGACACAGATCTTATGAATCCAGTCAACATTTCCGATTTTTAAAATGTTTTACAGGGAAGACACAATATGTAAAGATGTACATCTATTACCTAAAAACACATTAGCATATTCCACCATCTTTTATTTGTCCACCAACACCAGTAGCCATCACCAATTCGGCTAAACTAAGATATTTATAGCCCCTAACCAACAAAAAAACTCATTAGATGACAGTCTGATAACATATTTATGGTATGGGATAGGTTTTGTTAGAAAAAAGTGCATATTTCAGGTATATGGCATAGTTTACAATTGCACCCACCATCACAAATGGACTAGAATAATTACAATGAGCAACGTGTTTACCTAACTACTAATCATCAAACATTTCGTAAAAATACACAGCATACACGAATCGAAAGACACAGATCCTGTGAATACAGACAATATTTCAGATTTTCTAAGTGTCTTACAGCGAAAACACAATAAATCGTTATATTAGCTTAGCACATAGCAATTAGCAGCCCAGCATTGATTCTAGCCAAAGTGAGCGATAAAAGTCAACATCGCCAAAAGATATTAATTTTTTCACTAACCTTCTCAGAATTCTTCCGATGACACTCCTGTAACATCACATTACAACATGCATATACAGTTTGATCGAAAATGTTTATATTTAGCCACCAAAATCATGGTTAGACAATGTGAAATGTAGACAAGCTGGTAAAGAAAACGTCCTTGCGCCACTTAGACAGTGATCTACTCTTATACATAAATACTCATAAACGTGACTAAAAAATATAGGGTGGACAGGGATTGATAGACAATTTAATTCTTAATACAATTGCGTTATTACATTTTTTAATTTATCCTTACTTTTCAATACAGTTTGCGCCAAGCGAAGCTACGTCAAAAAACATGGCGTCCTAAGCCACTAAAATGTTTCGACAGAAACACGATTTATCATAATAAAAATGTCCTACCTTGAGCTGTTCTTCCATCAGTATCTTGGGCAAAGGATCCTTTCTTGGGAGAAATCGTCTTTTGGTGGAAAGCTGTCCTCTTGCCATGTGGAAATGTCAACTACGTTCGGGATGAACTGAAAAGCGTTCCCAACTTTTCACATCGTTGCAAAAATAAATGTCCCAAAATCGCACTAAACGGATATAAATTGCTATAAAACGCTTTAAATTAACTACTTTGTGATGTTTGTAACTCCTATAACGAGTGAAAAGATGACCGGAGAAATATAACAGGCTAAACTAATGCTTGGAACAGGAGAGGGTCGGTGTCTTCCACGCGCGTTACGCAGCAAGAAAAGACTTGCTAGCTAAAGGTTTTTTTCATTTGTAGTGCCTGTGAACGAGCAATCGAGCCCGTTGGAATCGTCATCACGTAAAGGCATCCAGGGGAAGACGTAAGAAGTGTCCGTATAGTCATAGCAACGACAGTGCCCGTTTAAATGACTTCAGAAAAGTGGCCAACGTTTCTCAAATCTGACTCCATGTCAGGGAAATTGCTGTAGAATGGGCTCTGTTCCACTTAGAGACAAAATTTCAACTCCTATAGAAACTATAGACTGTTTTCTATCCAATAATAATAATAATATGCATATTGTACGATCAAGGATTTTGTGGGAAGCCGTTTAAAAAATTAGCCACATTAGCATAAATAGTCTAAACAGCGCCCCCATCCCCAACAGGTTAATTGGTGTTAAAATACACCAGTTATGTTATTTTGGACCACCAGGCTGATGTCATGCAGCCTGTCATTTTTGTGTTCATACTTTTACATAATGACAATGACAAGTTTGATGTTGGACGACAATAGAATGTTCATGATGTCACTGCGACAACTGTCTACAGGCATGTCGATAGAGGCAGTACAAACCAGCCTTTAGTCTTGAAACCTTTGATTGCTTAGTACACTACCATAGTAAGTTTGTTTAGCACATGGCCTCACATGTAAGCCCTTAAAACATGGGCGGGGCTAAGGCTTAAGAGGGTTTGAACAATGCTGAATGGGTGGAGACAAAGAAGAGTCTCCAGTAGGTACCAAAATATTCAAGGGCCATTTACTCAAAAGTGGGATTACAAGTTTATCGACATTCAAAGCGGAATGATTTTTCCACTGTTCCTCAACTGTAGTGTATGATATACCTTTTTCTAGCTCTGAGTCTCTACTTTTATCCAATGTAAATATCACCATTTCAAATGTTGCTACATAAGAATGAATCGAGCCAGTCGGTCACAAATGTGTAAAATAATTATCTATAAAACTGCAAATCTTTCTCTCTGCCCCATGGCAAAAAAAACATACCCAATCACTAACACGGTGATATACATGTAAAGCGAGCCATAGGTTAGAGAGGGATCATGTTAAAAATGAGGGGAATAGGCATTAACTACAGTACCCGGCAGTGATATTAACATCCATACGGATCTATATAATGGGCATGCTGCTACCTCTCTTCACCACCTCTGGTGAAGATGAGTCTTCATGACTAATTGGCACTCTGGACTACCACCATTACACATATACCATTTTGCCCATTAGATCATTCAATAGCACGTTTGAACAGCATCAGAAGTGGAGTTCAAAGTAGAGACCCGGAAGGAGCCGGGGAGGCAAAGTAGCCCCAAATGGTAGGATGAATGGTTTCAAGAAATGAGCGTCTTTTGCATCCCTTAGATTTTTTAAGCAGAAATTGTGCACAAATATTGAATTTTAAAAGCCTGTTATATTAAATGAAGTGCCCTTTAATATAGACGACACAGACAATTATTGAATCTTATTTTTAATATCAATAAAAACTTTCTAAAGTGCAAATATTCTGCATTTTGACATGTCCCTCTGTAACTTCTAGGAAGATTTTAAACGACTTAACCCAAACATTTGTCCAAGTTTTCAACATCATTGAAAAGCCCTAGTTAATGTCTTGCTCTGACAAGTCCTTTCTTAAGATTATTACTTATTTCATGTTATTAGTGATACATTTTAAGGTAAAAAAAGTGAAACTATTCATTTTTTAAAGATGACATTGAACATTAAAAGTAAAATCATAGCGCAAAAGCAGGTGAGCTGGTTCTACTATTTTTGGCACTTTTCTGGTGTTTTGTGGTTGAGCATAAGCGGGTCGAGCATAACCTGTCAACCCTTTTACCCACAGATAGACAGGCTAGAAATGTTTAACAATAACACATTTTTGTGAAGCTTGCATTCAATAGGTTCTATGCATTATACCGCCTCCAACGTTCTAATTTTCTTCCGACCAGGTTGATGACATCCGGACAAATTCTGCTATTGTTTTTATCATTAGCTTACTAGCTATCGTCGATGCATTTCTGACTGAAATAGTTAGCAATGACTTCGCGTGGAACTGGCGAATTCAAAAGAGACCTGGTGTTTGGGAAAGACTGAAACCTCCTGCTCCGACTGAGGGGGATGAAGAACAAGGTGCGCTGCCTGTGGACTGTGCCGTCTCTGATCCGGTCCAGAGCATGGGCCAAGCCTGTGTAAATGTACATGTGTTTATTTGCTAGCAGCAAAATAATCATTTGTTTATCTACGACATGTATCAATCATTTGTGTTGTAGTGAATATCAGTTTGTGTGGAGCTTGTATTGGCTTTAATTAGGCAATGAGTAAGAGGGGTGGGGGAAAGAAATCAAGTAAACACATATTAGCCAGAATGCAAGATTGAATACAATGTTAGAGATGTGTAATTGATTAACTGAACTGTTGAACATTTGCTGAAACACATTTTTTTAAACAAATCTATTCTACTGTAGATTTCTTCACAAGAACATCAATACTTATTTTTCATAAAACCACTAAACTTGGCACCCATGCAGGGGATCCATTCAGGTGTGAGAGAGACACTTCTGCAAGTAGTGGTAAACATAAAAGTGGTCAACCTTCCCTCTTATAGTTTTTGAAACCTGTAGATCTTTATATATCCTTTCAACTAGGATGTCCTCCTGTGCACAGATGACAAAGTCACACCAGCTACAACCTGTGAGAAGGATTTGACCTTGCACCTGCCAGTAGTAAGCATGAGATCTCTTCAACTTCAACTCTCCATTCTGTATCTTCAGGTAAGGGCAGTCAACATAACTTGGTTCATTTGGGCACTTGACCTCTAAGAATCCAAAGTGTGGTCTTACACTGGGATCAAATATAATGCCATCTGGAGAGGATCCTAACCACGGAGCATCTGGGTGCACTACGAAGCCACACGGAAAGAAGTTAACATTCTTCAGTGTGCAGTACTCCTGTACAGCCACTGACTCCATGGCTAGCCCCCTCTTTGTCACGAATCCCGCTTTCTGAGTCTGTTTTTGCCTGTGTTCTGTCCTGGAGTGTTTTTTCCGGTGTCCTGGAACGCACCCTGTCTGGTTGCCGGGCGACGTAGCTAGTTGGAAGATCTCTGAGTACCCGCACCTGTATCCCATCAGCTATTTGCACACCTGGTCCTGATCATCACCCCTCCACTTCATAAGCGCTGACCTGACATCCATTTCCTGCCGGATCGTTAGCCATGAACACTATGTTGTGCCAGCGTATCAGCCTCCAGTTTGTTAGAGTTTGTTTTGTTATTTTGTACGTCTTGCTTGCCTTGAACTTACCTCCGTTTGTTCTGTCTACAGTAATTCACCCGAAACACCCTCCCCATTCCTGCCTGGTCGTCGGTGGCTTCTGTTACTCCCTTGGATCTGCCTATTCACTCCCATCAACTCACCTCCGCTGCCCGCTCCGCCACCTGGATCTTTCTACCTCTACATTTAAACTTGTAAATAAATACTCACCTTCGTCCTACTCTCCTTGTCCTGGTCTGCTTCTGGGTTCTACTTTAGAAAAAGCGTGACACTCTTCATCTCCATGGTCTGCATACCAGATCCCTTGAACATCCGCTCAGCTAGGTGGTCAGCTGAGGTCTCTCCCCGGACATGGCAAACCTCTCGGAAACGAGAGGATGTTATTCTCATTTTCCTGAGTTGATGCCATTCCGGGCTGCTGCTCTGCTCCCTTGTAGCAACCTCAACTTTGTGTGACATCTTGTAGGTTGTCTCTAATGCCTTGAGGTGGAACTGCTCCTGATGGCTAAGGACGTACGCACACTGGGAAGCCTAAAGCCTGTAGCCATCTAATGGAAGTATTGGTGGAGAAGGAGCATCGGCAATCTTCACAATTTCACGGGTCTTTGGCTGTGGAAGCTGATAGGACAGAACACTGCCGGCTTGCACTGGCCCAAAGGCGGACTCAACCAGGGGCACGTCAGCTGACATTTCCATTGTCACAAGAGGGGCAGTAAGTGGAGTAAAGTTGGCATACGTTTCTGAGATGCGGAGAAGATCCATGTCAGGCATGTATCCATTGAGTGCTTTGTAGAGAGCACTTCTGCAAAACATTTTAAAACCTTAACATCAGGTTGGAGAGATTACTATGACAAAGACTCATGTAACTTTTCCAGAAACAGCACAAGCCCGAAAGTTAAAATAAAATGAATTAAAATATACAGATTTATAGATTATATATTACCCCCAGTCTTTGTCCCAAACATTTGTCATTACATCGTAAAGACGCCACTGTTTAGGCTTATCATCTGGATACAAAAACAATCACAAGAAAAAAAAATCTAAAATGTTTCCATTCTAGGAACCTCCAACTTACCTTATTCTATCAACACACGAGTTATTAGGTTTATGGAACTATATCCCATCAACCGGACATGATTTCACACCCTAATTAACAAGGATTTAATGTTACATAGGCTGAATTCTTTTCAGGTGTATTTTTTATGGATATTGATAGACTCACAAGTGTTCTTGGCTTGTGCCAATGCTGTTCTGTGTCTGCAGCTGTGAACTGGTGGTGCAGCAGGAATGTTTAGTTGAGAGTAGTGCGCTGTCTGGTAAAGAAGGGCCACCAGATGATTGCACAGAGCACTTCCTGCAACACAGGAGCAGTGGCTTTGGACCACTATCACTGGTACGGAGTGCTTTAACACCATCTGTGAAGATAAGTGTGATGAAAGACTGAAGTGAGAAACAAGAATGATGCGGCCCATAAATAACAAACATAGTAGTGTCTAGTCTTCTTAACTAGGGGCTCATTTAACTATACAGGAATACATTGTGTCTCAGTAACACAATTACCAAACACTGCATCAACAGATCTTTACCAAATAACCTGTTAAATGAGCAATTCTAAATTGGGATTGGGACCCATCATTAATATCTTTCTATTGATAAGATTAAACGTTGACACTGTCTCCAACACATTTTGACCATGATGACAGTGTCCCACAGGAGATGTTTAACAAGGTCCCTAGTAGCTATCTATAACCTTACCCTACTCTCATGCTGTGTGGCTTTTTACTCTTCCTCATGGACCTGTGACAGGCAGCCCTCACGGGGATCTCCCCTGTCAATGTATCTTTGTTAGATACTGTGTAGAAGACATGAATAACAATTATTTTTAGCTAGCAAATATAGCTAGCAAGCATAACTTAACCAAGCTAACAAAAATACACACATTCTCAGGTAGATTCTGTCAACGTTACATCATTTTACGAAGTAACTAGCTAGCTAGAGTTAATAGTTAAATTAGCTAGCTAATGATTGTAGCTAGCTAACGTTATATCTGTCACTGACTTGGTACTCACCTTCATAGTTGTCTATGTAGCTTCCTATATACATCTTGAACCCCTTTTCATTCTTGCTAGCTGGAGTCTCGGAGGCTGATTTAACAATTCGATGTACATCATCAATATTAATTTGAGGCAAGTCCTGAAGACACCTAGTAAAAAACTGCGACATAGTGATAACGTTATATCGTCGATAACAACTAGACTGACCGGTATTTGCCAAACCGATAGGAAGTGTGTTTAGAACGTTCGATCATGGAATGTGCATAAGGGCTATTGCCCTTCATGTTGAATACAACAAGTTTCCAATCCCCGTGTCACAATGAGATTTATGGCTAAGTTAAAATGAAGTCGTCAACCCTGTTACAGTCAACACTGTTACTTTATTTGGCACTTAATAGGCCATTAGTATAGTAAACATTTATTTAGTCTCTTGAGATGGGAAAAAAGTGTTTTTATTAAGTTGAACATGTGCCCTTTATGACAGAATGTTAAAATAAGGTGATATAAAACTTTTATTTCACCAAGTTACACTACTCAAGGCACCTAATTGGTGGAACGACCCAGGACTAAGGTGGGTAGAAAAGCCAGTGTTGAGATGGGTCATCAGGCTGTCCTGTGTTTGATCCTGATGACTAACACTGCACAGTGTTCCCCAATTGGGTTTCTTTGTATCTTTGAACACCAAACATCCACGATAAAAAAAAGCAAACACTGGAGAAATGGCATGCCATCTGTTGGTTAGCTAGTTGTTTAATCCCTGCAGAAATACTGACAATTAACAAGAGCTATAAATGGTATTTATGCACAGATATGTGCCAGGGTGAAAAACATCACATACAGTACACCCAAGACCAATTACAGATGTATGATCTTAATTTGATCACCCTGTTGCAGGATAACTGTGCTACACCACTGATCTGTAGGCTATATTTATGGCAATTAGAGCTCCCTGCTAACTGAGAGAATTCTTAACATTTCACCCTGAGCTATATTATAATTTAGCATGTACAGTACATTTTGAATTCAAAAGGGGTTTCAAGTTCAACTTATTAATAAAACAGAGGTGGGTCTGGCTGTGCTGTGTCAGTTTGAGCCTGTGTGTATGAACTGAGGAGCTGGCTGATGTGAGGTGGTGTCCCTGTGTCTCTGAAGGTTGGTTCCCTCCCTCTGTTTAAATCACTGCAGATGGCCAGATAAACGTTCCATTTTACCAATAACTGACTGTGACTTGAGGCAAGAAAACCCTTAGATCCTGGTTTGTTGTGACCATGTTTTCCCAATTAAATAAATAACATTGAGCAGAGAAATAAGTAAATACGGTAATAAAACATGGACTTGCTACACGTTTCTTTAGCACCTGAAATCTTATTGAAAATGGAGTTCCTTCACACTGTACAATACTTACCAGTAATCATACCGTGTCTGCTAAAATGTTTAGAAGAAAACAGGCAAGGTTTATGGCTGACTGGCCACAGTGTATGGTCCTTAGCACAGGGTTTGATTAAAGATCCTACCATCCAATTACCAGGTGAAATTGCCTGTTTAATTTCAGGGGTCTACTATCGGAATCCTCTTTTGCAGAGTAATGGTTATTCCAGTGAGCCTCAAGACTAGTGAACAGAGCAAAATAAATCAATCACGTGATAACTTTTTGCTTTGGCACGGTGATCCATCCTATCGCCCTCTGTTCTGACTGTTCTCATTTTAGACAGCAGCCTGCGAGGCTTTCTACTGGAATATCATTGTTTGGGTTTTATGAGCTGGAAAAAGTGGAGAAAAAAACCTGAAACTATTAGATGGAGGAAAGTTTGAAAAGCAACAAGGTTTTCCCTCTGTCACAACAAGCACGGGGGAAATAATTACCCAGCCTATCTGGGCTAGTCATCTAGTGGTGATGTTGCCACCCTATCTCCTCAATCAGCTTAATTGTAAATGTCTTCATGTAGATGCAAACCCTTCACAACTAACCAATTGCTGAATATCAATGCTTCTCCCCTGGAGAGCAACCTGTTAATTGTTGTTCTTTAAAGAAAATACCTCTGGCCTCTGGCAACAAACATCCGGAGGAGCAGAGGGCATGGTTGCATTAATGAGGAGGTCTTTTTAGACAGAAATCATTATCTATACAGGAAGTAGAGGGAGAAAGTGAATGTGTCAGTGTGTGTGTTCACATGGTATATGTATTTTATCTGTGTAAGTGTGTGCTGGTATGTAGTGGGCAGTTTCTCTGGTCAATTAAATTATGGCATTTGACCCTTAGGCAGAGGAAGGGCAAGAAAGTGTTACCCGGTGGAAGAGATAACATTGATTTCGATCAAGTCTAAGAAAAGAGAAAGACAGAGACAGGGTTGGAAGTGAAGAGGGAAGCTGTCATCAAAACATCAAACGTTCTTCTCTCTTTAAGATTGAAATGACTACCTTAGAACTGGAATGGGGATTTAATTAGAACTCAAGGCTATCTAATCTTATGTGAAGGTAAAGACTAATCCTCCCTCCCTCTACCTTTCTGTTGGTACTTTGTCAGTTATTTCATAGCCCCTTTGTTATATATCTAGTTACATTTGGAAGGTACTTATGGTACATGGAATATTAGGCATTCTAATGGTAATGCTGTGATTTCACATGCAGATGAGCCCTTAATCTGCTCCTTCAGATGCACAGCCTCCATATCTTTAAACCAAAGTTAGCATTTATTTGATGAAGAATGACCGTAAAGAAGGAGATGAATGTGAACAAAACAAGGTATATTACTGGCAGCAGTGGAGGCTGCTGAGGGGAGGACGGCTCATAATAATGGCTGGAACGGAGCAAATGGAATGGCATCAAACACATGGAAACCATGAGCCACCAACCTCCTGTGACTGTCAGGATTATGTAGCCAACAATTTTGTCAATTTCAAGTTATATAGTACCTGTCCTGGAGGGGGAGTGGTCTCACCTGTCATAGGCACTCAGCAATTAGTGCTTGGAGGTGTGTTTGTCACCTCTGCAAGGCAATCAGCAATGAGTGTTTGTGCTTCAGTCTCCCCTGTTTTTCAGCGGCAGTTGTAAGCCGCGATCGTGTCAGTGGTGGTTCGTCGCCAAAAAACGAAGACGTTCTGCCCAGTTGTTCGAGGAAGGCTTCAAACAACTCTCTCACTAGTTATTTTCAGATTCTCATTTTGCTCGTTGTAGCTTTGTCAAGTATCTGTGTGATTTCTCTCCCTGTTCGCTCCTCTCCCTGTAGGTTTTATAAACCCTCCACAACCTGTGGCTGCAACCCTTCTAATCTAGTACACCCTGCGCGCACAATCCATGTGTACTTCCTATTCTCCTGCAGCCTTTGGAACTGCCAATCTGTGGTCAAGAAGGCTGAGGTCATCTCAGCCTATGTCACCATACAGTCCCTACACGTTTTGGCCCTGACAGAGATATGTATTAACCCAGATAACACTACTACTCCAGCTGCTCTTTCGTCATCTGACTGTGTTCTCTCCTAGTCCTACAGCATCTGGTCCTGGCGTTGGGGGCACAGGGATAGTCATTTCTCCTAAGTTGCGATGTTCTCTTTTCCCCCTCTCTCACCTGTCCATTTCCTCATTTGAATTCCATGCTGTCTCAGTTGTCCACTCAAGCTTAAAATTGTCATCTATCACCCACCAGGTAGTATCTGTTTCTTTTCTTTCCAAAACACTTGAGCGTTCCGTCTCTGACCAACTCTCTCACTATCTCTCAGAATGATCTTCTTGAGCCCAACCAGTCAGGCTTCAAGACGGGTCACTCAACTGACTTATCTCCTCTGTGTCACGAAGGCTCTCCGCACTGCCAAAGCTGACTCTCTCCTCTGTTCTCATCCTCTTAGATCTATCCGCTGCTTTCGACAACGTGAACCATCAGATCCTCCTCTCCACCCTCTCAGGACTGGGTGTCTCAGGCTCTGCATACTCTTGGAATGCATCCTACCTGGCAGGTCACTCTTACCAGGTGACGTGGCGAGGATCTGTGTCTGCACCACTTGCTCTCACTACTTTTGTTCCTCAGGTCTCGGTTCTAAGCCCTCTTTTCTTTTACTCCTGAGGTACTGACCTGTTGCACCCTCAAAACCACTGTGATTATTATTTGAACTTGCTGGTCATCTATGAACGTTTAAACAGCTTGAAGAACAATCTGGCCTTAATGGCCATGTACTCCATCCACACAACCAGAAGAGGACTGGCCACTCCTCAGAACCTGGTTCCTTTCTAGGGAGTTTTTCCTAGCCAATGTGCTTCTACATCTGCATTGCTTGCTGTTTGGGGTTTTAGGCTGGATTTCTATATAGCACTTTGTGATATCTGCTGATGTAAAAAGGGCTTTATAAATACATTTGATTCCCTATACACCAAGTCACTCAGCTCCGTCATATCCTCTCATGGTTCCTCCTATCATTGATATGCGGATGACACTAAACTACTTTTCTCATCCCCTCCCTTTGACACCAAGGTGGCAACACGCATGTCTGGCAGTTATCTCAGCTTGGATGTTGGCCCACCACCTCAAGCTCAACCTCGACAAGACGGAGCTGCTCTTCCTCCCGGGGAAGACCTGTCAGCTCAAAGACCTCTCCATCACAGTCGACAATGCCACGATGTCCCCCTCCCAGAGTGCAAAGAATCATGGCACGACCCTGGACAACACCCTGTTGTTCTCTGAAAACGTCAGAGCAGTGACTCGCTCCTGCAGGTTCATGCTCTACAAAATCCATACAGTACAACCTTTCTATTGCCCTTGTGAGCCAATAAAAAAACTATTGTTCACAAAAAAAGGAGAATGACCTTTTCTCACACAGGAAGGGCGCAAGTCCTAATCCAGGCATGCATTCATACCCCGTCTGGACTACTGCAACTTTCTGCTGGCTAGGCTCCCCACTTGTGCCAACAAATGCCTGCAACTTATCCAGAACACTGGAGCCCACCTGTTGTTCAATCTTCCCAAATTCTCCCATGTCACCCCACTCCTCCGCACAATCTACTGGCTTCCAGTCGAAGCTCGCATCCACTACAAGACCATGGTGCCTGCCTACAGAGCAGCAAGGGGAACTGCCCCTCCCTACCTTCAGGCTATGCTCAAACCCTACATCCCAACCCAAGCATTCCGTTCTGCCGCCTCTGGTCTCTTGGCCCTCTCACCCCTATGGGAGGTCAGCTCCCGCTCATCCCAGTTAAAGCTCTTCTCTTTACTGGCACCCCAATGGTGGAACCAGCTTCCTTCTGAGTCCCTACCCATCTTCTGAAACCCTATCTCTTTAAAGAGTAACTTAAATAAGACATCTCAGTCTTATCCCCTCCCAATGTTCTTTTTTTGATAGAAATGCACTTGACTTTTTCCACTAGCACTGACTTTGCTGATAACTACTTTATTGGGGGAAAATGTACTCACTACAACTGAAGTATGTGGTTGTCACACCTTGCTACCTTGACATAAATTCACTAACTGTAAGTCACTCTGGATAGCGTCTGCTAAATGACTAAAATGTAAAATGTAAATTTCAAATGAAATAAGTGTACTCAAAATAATGTAACTACTTGGGGTGATAAATGGCGTAGTATTTACACTTTCTGCCCTAAAGTAAGTTGATGGTCTTTTGGTTATATTGAAATAAACAGTTACATGCCAGTATACCCTAGCCTATGACCTCCTCTAGTTGATCAAGGACAGAGTAACAACTCCAAGTTTGGTTGATAAAACAGACACACATGAAACCTATCCAATTTAGCGTTCCTGTAGTTTTAGTACAGTGTAATTGTTGTTGAGACAAAGCTCTATAATCAGAGGGCTTCCATTATTCTGTCATATCGTTTTGCCTCTCACCAGTGTGTCTCAGTTCCCAGAATTTTGCAACCCTCGGACTGACAATCAAATTCCCTGGTTTTCCAAAAATCCTGTTTGGAGGATTTTGTATTTCCTGCATATTCCCTCCTTATTAGGGGAATCCTTCAACTGGGATTTCGATAAAACCAAGAAACTTTGCAACCCTAGTCAGTCCCATGGAAGAGCTGCTCCGTCTCAGAATGAGCAGGCTGGCTTTGAGAGGGAAACGATGCCATTCATTTACAGTATTGAATCATTAGGAAAGCCCTGCAGTTCTCTCTGCAGAATGGAGCTGACTGGGACACAACATATTATTGCACACTAGCCACTAATCTGAATGGACCAATACATCCTATTTCAATAGGCATTCTTCACACATACAGCCAAGTGAGGGAGTCAATGATATGTAGAAAAAACAACAGCAGCAGCAGTGCTGTAATTGTGCATTTACAGTATAGTGTGCATGAAAACAAAGGGCTGTCATGGAGAGAGAATTGTTGTCCCCCAATTCTTGCTTTCACTGTGCCATGAATTTTCATGACAGTGATTGATTTGGATGTAAATGGAAGGCTGAGGAGACCTGTGAGTAACTAGTTAAACCAGCCATTTAAAATCAGGCCTGTCAAGAGGAGAGCGAGGGAGACAAAGACAATTGATCGCTAGGTGAAAGGAGATGGACGCTGGAAGCCCAGTGCAGCCGCTTTGTGCCTTTCCAATGCAAGTTTCAAATCATAGGGTGGCAGCTTGACGGCTCCACAATGGGCATCTATGGGATGCTATATCTGACATCCATCGTCAGAAAGGTTATTTCCTTTTCAAGTTGCCCCTCCATCCCCTTTTCTCCCTCACCCCTCAGCCTCTTCATCTCCTTCAAATCAATGGGGAAAAGTCATTGAACATCAGAAGGTAAGTCACTGAATAGATATCAGATTCTTCTCATGACAGAGCGCTTTTGTGCATGTGGATGAGACTGTTATTTTCCCTCCATGCTCTGTGGTAGCAGCGGGGGGAAATGTGAAGATTGATCTTTTACAGAGGTCTTTATGGGACAAAAGTTTAATGTCTTCAATTCATAATATAAATAATAGGTGACAGCAAGCTAAAAATCTGCCCGTCTCTACGTTGTTTCCATAGAAACCAAGGATGGATAAGGAAGGGCTGTCACCATTACTCATCCACAAATCCCTAATATTTAAACATTTTTCAGGAATGGCATAAACTTTATGACGTATGACAGGTCGAACATTCTAAATGCAGCCTGGCATGAAAGTGACATGAGTAATTTTTCTTAACATAATCCAATTATATTGGCATTGGGCTTAATGCACTTATCTTTTCTTATTGCATTCTAAAGAGATCTTTTTTTTTAATTTTTTTTTATCCCATTTTCTCCCCAATTTCTCGTGGTATCCAATCGCTAGTAATTACTACCCTGTCTCATCGCTACAACTCCCGTACGGGCACGGGAGAGACGAAGGTCGAAAGCCATGCGTCCTCCGAAGCACAACCCAACCAGCCGTACTGCTTCTTAACACAGCGCGCCTCCAACCCGGAAGCCAGCCGCACCAATGTGTCGGAGGAAACACCGTGTACCTGGCCCCCCTTGGTTGGCGCGCACTGCGCCCGGCCCGCCACAGGAGTCGCTGGAGCGCGATGAGACAAGGATATCCCTACCGGCCAAACCCTCCCTACCCCGGACGAAGCTATGCCAATTGTGCGTCGCCCCATGGACCTCCCGGTCGCGGCCGGCTGCGACAAAGCCTGGGCGCGAACCCAGAGACTCTGGTGGCGCAGTTAGCACTGCGATGCAGTGCCCTAGACCACTGCGCCACCCGGGAGGCACCTAAAGAGATCATTAAGTGTCTGCTACAGTAGCACTGATCAGAGGAGGGTCCATTCTTGGTAGAGCCATGCTCCTCTTTGGCCACAGCCCCTCTCCTTTTACTCTGCTCTCATACCTAATGAACAACTGACCATACAAACAAATTAAGACACATTTTGATTTTGCTAGGGGCTTATAGTAATACAGTACTGTATACTTGGGGAGAGTGGAGAAATATTGTGCTTTAAACAGCTTTTCGTGTGGCTCCCATTCAGAGACTATTAGGGCTAATGCATCAGACACACTACTGTGGGCAACACAGAGGAAGACAGAGATAACAGTCTGATATAGCCGACTATATGGCCTACAGAGGTTCAAGAAAAACCATCTAGAGAGAGAAATCCTCTATATGAACCACACCATTTTCATCATAAATCCTACATAACTATGGGGGCTCCCAGATGGAGCAGCGGTCTAAGGCACTGCATCTCAGTGCTAGAGGCGTCACTACAGACACCCTGGTTCAAATCCAGTCTGCATCACAACCAGCCGTGATTGGGAGTCCCATAGGGCGGCGCACAATTGGCCCAGGTTTGGCCAGTGTAGGCCGTCATTGTAAATAAGAATTTGTTTTTAACTTACTTGCCTAGTTAATTAAAATAACGGTTACATAGTCAATAGTTTGACATTTTAATTGGAATCATTTAATTCCATTTGATATCAATTGGCATTCGAAAAAGATATCTTATGTTCTTAGGACTGGCTATATTTTCAGGTAACCTCTCTTCTTTAGCAGCACAGTTGACTGCTCATTTGCATATAGCTGCCGATCTGTCACTCCAAAGTGATAACAAGCTGCTGTAAATGTGTTGCTAACTCGTTAGAATGGATTTTCTAAATAAAAATGCAATAATTACATTGAGATTCTCTCCAAAAGGAATGAGGATGGTAAGGGGAAAGCTTACAGATAACACGTTCAAAGAATCAACTAAATATTTATATCAAATTAAAAAAACAATACCTATTCCTTGAAATACAGTATTTATTTTTGCATTTCCCTCTTTATTTCAATAACTGATCAAAAGGAACTCCCACATAGAAACCAATTGATACAAGAACAAACAACTCCTACTTTTACTGCTTCTCCTGAGAACAATGTCATGCACCATTACAGTATTTCCTAACATAACCGGCGCTACACAGATGAATAGCCATGCAGATAGGAGTGAATCGACTGAAAACAACTAGAACCCCACTTGGCTGCAAGTCCAGGTGCATCTCATTGACAGCCATGTCACCCTTCCCTCCCTCCGACCCCTCCCATGCCCCCTCTCCAGTCAGGGTCCCCCTGAGACCCCCGCGCCCCGGACCCTCCAGCCTGCTCCGCTCCCGCTGTGATGAAAAGCAGGCCACAATCCCTTTCAATTTTCCCAGTCTGCCCGGGTGCCATTAAAGGCAATCGACTCAGTGAATAGAGGCACTATATCACAATATGCAGGTGCAGGCATGCTGAAGAGGAGAGACATTGTGCCTTTGGAGAGAGAGGAGCTGGCATCCATCTCTCTCAGGCAGACGCTTCAGCACTGTGAGGAGGAGCAGACACACATGCACTGGGGCTGGGGTGAGTTGACGGAGAAAGGAAAAGGAGAGAATAGAAAGTGGAGGAAAAACGGGCCCGTCACATCCTTCATTTTTTCTTTACTTCAGGTAAAAATAAGAAATGTATTTTTGTGCAACAGGGGAGTGATGTGAGGAATGTACAAGAGTATCAGTGCGGGCGGATAAGGTTCCAGGTGGGCGTGAGACGTAGAGGAGGATGACTGGAGATGTTTGTTATCAGTCGTCTCCAGTCCCCAGACATGTCAGGGCACTTGGGCAAAGCAAGGCGAGGTAGAGGGGCTGAGCCCGAAAGAGTATGGGGTTAGGGCCTGTGGCCAGGGTGGAGGCCACTGTTCTGTAGAAGACCCCAGGACCCCAGAGAGAGAGTGAGAGAGTGCTTCAGTGGCCCCCATCCCCAACCCTGACCACCCTAAACACGCTCTCACGCATTGGCTGTCCTGCCTATGACTGCCTCAAGGCCCAATGTGTTTTATTTATAGTGAGGCTGCCTCTTGTTGTTTAATTAATCAGGTACACTACTTCCTCTCCTCACGTGTGTTTATCTTGCTGTGGCCAGCAGCATCTGAGGATGTCTTGTGTGTGACAGACAGGCTCATGAAAAAAAGATAAGACTGTGATGAAGATCAGACTTGTGTAAGTCTCGGAGGCTTTAGAGTTTTTAAAAGTTTTTATGCACTGCAGGGATGGATGCTCCTTTCATTGACTCTTATCCTCACATTCAATTCCATGGCAGTACATCTCACCCACACCGACATACTAGAGGGGTCGTTCCACGATGAAAGTGCCTTTAAAAGTGCCTAAACCTAATTTTGAATTTTAAAAGCCTGTTACATTGAATGAAGTGCCCTTTAATATAGACCACATGGAAAATTCAATAAATTAAGAGTCTATTTCCCAAACGCTATATCCACCAATTTTTCACATTTGTGTTTTTTTCATCAGAAATGATTGCTTGTGGCCTCCGAGTGGTGCAGCGGTCTAAGGCAATGCATCGCAGTGCTTGAGGCATCACTACAGACCCGGGTTCGATCCCGGGCTGTGTCAGAGCCGGCCGTGACCGGGAGACCCATGAGGCGGCGCACAATTGGCACAGCGTCGTCCGGGTTAGGGCAAGGTTTGGCTGGTAGAGATTTCCTTGTCCAATCTCGCTCTAGGGCCGGGCCGGGCGCCTTCAAGCTGGACGTTGTTTCCTCCGACACATTGGTGCGGCTGGCTTCCAGGTTAAGCGAGCAAAAATACAAACGCAACATGTAAAGTGTTGGTCCCATGTTTCAGCTGAATTAAAAGATCTCAGAAATGTTCCATACGCACAAAAAGCGTATTTCTTACAAATTGTGTGCACAAATTTGTTTACATCCCTGTTAGTGATCATTTCTTCTTTGCCAAGATAATCCATCCACCTGACAGGTGCGGCATATCCAGAAGCTGATTAAACAGAATGTCATTACACAGGTGCACCTTGTGCTGGGGACAATAAAAGTTCACTCTAAAATGTGCAGTTTTGTCACACAACACAATGCCACAGATGTCTCAAGGGAGCGTGCAATTGGCATGCTGACTGTAGGAATAGTATAGTTGAACATGAGCTCCTTACGACAGAATGTAATTGTTTTGTTGTTGAAAAGTTACACTACACAAAAGGTACTCATTTGGTGGAACGACCCAGAGAGCTCCAACTGTCTGGCTACAACTACTATGCTATGGCAACAGTGGAGAGAAGTACTGAGTGCTGTATATCAGGCTTGAGGACTTCAGTTTGTTCAGCCTTTCTGAGTAAAAAAAACATACTTCATAAACAATTATTCTCACACGTATGTTGAGGTCTAGGCTATAACTGCAGGCAGGGATAAAAAGGACTAGGTTTCTGATGATGATTTCAGAAACAAATTTGTCTGTATCGATCTATACAGTATTGAAGATTCTAAACCAGAGCAAGATAATCTTCCCCTGTGGAATTAGACACACAGACACATAGGACCTGTCCCCAGACCAACTGGGCCACATACACACTATCATCCTTCTCGGTAACGTTTGACAGGCTGAAGGTCCCAGAAATACACTAGTATCACACCCTTATCTGCAGCTCAAAAGACATGATAGGAGGGAGTGATAATGAATATCCATCTCCAAATTGAATGAGCATACTACAGGCTATGTATTTTTCTCCCCATTCAGCTGAAGCATTCAGAGCATAGCATCCTCATCTGCCAGACAGGCGCCACAACCTCTCCTCCCTATACCTAAATATGTTTTTCGCCCATTTACAACAAATTAAGTTTCCATCAAAGTAAATTTCAAGCTTGGCTGCATTCGGAGGGAGAGCAAATCTTTTCATAAATGTTCATTATTTTCTCCTAACAAATTATCTACTGTAAAGCTCGCTCCTCTCTCCCCCTTCTCTCTCTCTCTCTCTCTCTCTCCCGTATCTCTCTCTCTCACCCTCTCTCGCCCCCCTCCCCCCTCTTTTCTCTCTTTTTCTTTCCAGGGTCCCAGGTATGGATCTAGGAATGGAAAGCAATTACACTGTCAGAAAAGTATATCCTGACTTATTAAAAAACTTTTTTTATTTTCCTTTGACACATGGGAGAGGAGGCCTTGACAACAAAATTATACAGATACTTTTTTTTTTACATGCAGAGTCCTCCATCCATGGAGTCATCTAGAAAGCAGTGGTTAGTAAATATTAATTGGCGGGCGGCAGAGAGAGAGATAGACGGCAGTACAGAGCTCTGCGGCTGGCATTAGAATTCTCCGAGAGAGTGAGACTGAACACTGCAGGGGCTCCATTTGAGAAAGCTTCACTCTTCCTCTGTCACTCGATAACTCAGTTCCCCAACCACCTCCACATGACTCCAACGCTGCCCTGCCTGCCGTTAGGCAGTACCTACAGTACCCACCTCCCTCCACAGAGCCTTTCTCAATCAGAAACGTTGAGTCGGGGTCCGGTGTATGACATTACAGGCTATTCAGATATAGGCAAACACTATTCCTCTAGTTCAGGGTGACAGCAAGACGTCAGAACTAAATACCATCTATTCCCTCGACCTGTTCCTAAGTACTTCCACTTATTACTGTTGCTGTATGTGATATTGTGCTCTCAGCTCATACAGATGATAATGAAGGTAGATTGGCAGGCGGTCTGATGGTGGACCAACAATAATAATAATAATCGTTTGGTCAACAGTTGGAGAGCTCTCCAAATTAGAACGCCATCATAGAATCATTCATAAAAGAACCAACATGTCAACAGTATCCTTGAACGGGGGATGTGAAAGAGTGGGCAGACAAAGAAGAGCAGGATGCTTCATGATATTGCGAGAGACACTTTGGCTGCTGTTAAGCCAGTAAATGACTAGACTTCATGCAATTACCCAGCAGCCTGGTTTCAGACGGCACAGCCATCCATCCGCCATGCAGTCGGAAAGACAAGCCTAGTCTCCCTCTCTTCTCTAGCATCAGCTACTAACGTTCCAGTCAGTCTGACCTTATCTCCTAGTGGAAGGTAAAGTCGCTATTGATTAAATCTTGGCACAGAGTGTACAAACACAGTGATAAGCCCAGCAGACCGCCACAGTGCCAACTCCGTGGGCCAAAGGCCCCTCTCATCCTTTATTCCCACTAACAGGCACCAGGAGACAGTCCACTACAGCCTGTCTGCAGGAGACCCGGCGACCATTAGGACCGCAGAATATCACCTTCCCAGACCAGCACATCATTTCCATCTTCCCCACGCCTCCCCCTCCTTGGAGCCTTTGGATGGAGGAGCCTCATAAAAGTAAATGTGAGCTGCCGGATTCCACAGAGCTCTGAACGTTTGAAAGTGACATCCACAGGGCACTGTGGAAGAACTATTATTGTAGACGAGCTCGGTTTTGTGAAGCATTCAGCATTCCTAAAGGAGCAAAGGGTGTTGTGGATATTACAGCAAGCATTGTGTAAGCTCCATTACAACCATGTCCGTTTATTGTTTCCCTAAGTCAAATTTGAGGAACTTCTTTTCGTTATTTTAGCTGCACACTTCAAAATTAAACAAATCCTGTGTGTTGCACAATACTTTTATGGTGATTATTTCCTCTTGAAATATGATACGTATTGTGAAACTTAGTGGTGGCAGGTGAGGGGTGCAGGCTTAAGGATGGCCATCGACTCCTCACTCTCATTTGCACATTCATCTTAGATACGGGCTGCAGATACGGGCGGCTTTTTCAGAGGTAAAAAAAATGGTATCACAGTTGGCCATCATGACAGGAAAGGAATGATAAAAGTGCTTTCACTGAAACTCCTACTCTGCCCATAAGAAAATGCTTTGTCAGTGTGTGTACTAGCACCAATACTGGGCCCTGACTGTCTTTTTAGTAGTCAATACAAAATAAATGGTGGAATAGTTTTATTAAGGAAACTTATACGTGGAGTGTGTACACTTGTTAGCAGAGAAAGGTCCAGGCAGAATCCATTCTGTCTCCATGGACTTGTCCCTCACACAACAGTCAAGGAATGGATTGCAGGAGAAATGTTCAGACAGTGAGAGAACAGGGGAATGGATACAGTGCATGACCCTTCCACAGAAACTCTATAAAACCCTGTATAAAATCCACTAGTCCATCACAGACCTGTAGACCATCACAAAGAATGTGTTAGGGTACAAGTAGCAAGAAAGACATCAGCTATATCAGTAAAGTCTGTCTTAAAAGAGACTAAGGAAAGAAACCTCTGACCATGAAAAAAAGCCTGAGCTGCCTGTTCTGCTGTTTCAAGTTGTCACACATGAACAGAGGTTTTTCAAACCTCATCCCACATCTCATTGATTGACACCTGGGCAAATGCAGATGGCAAACAGATTTCCATACACTCACTGACACAAACTGCTTAGTATGCTTAGTCTTCACCTGGCACATACGCCATCAAAGCAGTTTTACTACTGGTCCCTGCAGCAGATCTAGGTGCTATAAAAACTGACTGCATGTAAAGGGAGTGGGGAAAAGTGAAAGACAACGATAAGGGGATGGTAGAGAGACGGAGGCTGAAAGGCAATACGCAGTTCAAGCATTTGTTATTATCCCAGAAGTGCAATTATAGTAGTCCTCCCCTATTACAGTGGAGCTATGTTATCTCTATGTGTTTGTTGGAGATGAGGCATCACAATTACTGCAGCTGTTTATTGGTAGGCAGGTAGACCTAGTGTGTTACAGCAGCTTGGCCCTGAGGCCTGCTTCCCTGTGTCTGCTTGTCTTCCACTCTCAAAGTCTGTCACTCTAAGTCGACTTCGTCTCCCACTCATCTTTTCTAGCTTTGTTTCCTTTCCCTGAGACAGCAGCAAATGTACTCACACACTTTACAGTCCCTCATCCCTCCAACAATGAGGGACAGTTCATCTGTTAAATCTAAGTAGAAGAGGGGGTTTAAATAGATTTTTTTTTTTTCTTTATTAAACAAGCACACATAAAACTTGAAAAAGAAAAACAGTTGAAGTAAGAAGTTTGCATACACCTTATCCAAATATATTTAAACTCAGTTTTTCACAATTCCTGACCTTTAATCCTAATAAAAATTCCCTGTCTTAGGATCACCACTTTATTTTAAGAATGTGAATTGTCAGAATAATAGTAGAGAGTGATTTATTTCAGCTTTTATTTCTTTCATCACATTCCCAGTCAGACGTTTACATACACTAAATTAGTATTTGGTAGCATTGCCTTTAAATTATTTAATTTGGGTCAAACATTTTGGGTAGCCTTCCACAAGCTTCCCACAATAAGTTGGGTGACTTTTGGCCTATTCCTCCTGACAGAGCTGGTGTAACTGAGTCAGGTTTGTAGGCCTCCTTGCTCGCACATGCGTTTCAGTTCTGCCCACAAATTTTCTATAGGATTGAGGTCAGGGCTTTGTGATGGCCAATCCAATACCTTGACTTTGTTGTCCTTAAGCCATTTTGCAACAACTTTGGAAGTATGCTTGGGGTCATTGTTCATTTGGAAGACCCATTTGCAACCAACCACGGTTGGGATGGTATTCTTCGGCTTGCAAGCCTCCCCCTTTTTCCTCCAAACATAACGATAGTCATTATGGCCAAAGTTCTATTTTTGTTTCGTCAGACCAGAGGACATTTCTCCAAAAAGTACGATCTTTGTCCCCATGTGCAGTTGCAAACCGTAGTCTGGCATTTTTATGGCAGTTTTGGAGCAGTGGCTTCTTCCTTGCTGAGTGGCCTTTCAGGTTATGTCGATATAGGACTTGTTTTACTGTGGATATAGATAATTTTGTACCTGTTTCCTCCAGCATCTTCACGAGGTCCTTTGCTGTTGTTCTGGGATTGATTTGCACTTTTCGCACCAAAGTACATTCATCTCTAGGAGACAGAACGCATCTCCTTCCTGAGCGGTGTGAAGGCTGCGTGGTCCCATGATGTTTATACTTGCGCACTATTGTTTGTACAGATGAATGTGGTACCTTCAGGCGTTTGGAAATTGCTCCCAAGGATGAACCAGACTTGTGGAGGTCTACAATTTCTTTCTGAGGTCTTGGCTGATTTCTTTTGATTTTCCCATGATGTCAAGCAAAGAGGCGCTGAGTTTGAAGGTAGGCCTTGAAATACATCCACAGGTACACATCCAATTGACTCAAATTATGTCAATTAGCCTACAGAAGCTGACATTAACTTCTTGCAACTATAGGGGGTGCTGTTTTGCATTAGCATAATTTTCTCTACAGATTAAACTGCCTAGTACTCAATTCTTGCTCGTACAATATGCATATTATTGTTATTATTGGATAGAAAACACTCTCTAGTTTCTATAGCCGTATGAATTATGTCTCTGAGTGGAACAGAACTCATTCTACAGCACTTTTCCTCCCAGTGAGTGAGTTTTCAGAACTCTTGGCCTCTGGTTCCAGATCAGTTTTAAAGCCACTGTAGATCCTATGAGGATACAAACACTGCCCACGCCTTTCTCTAGATGTCAGTAAGTGGTGACAATTTGAATGGAGTCGATTGCGCAATCATGGGCCTTATAAATGACCAAATACCGGAAGTAGCGTTCCTTTGGACTCTGCGCTCAACGCAAGAAGGATATCTGACTGGCCTTTTTCCAAGCCTTGGTTTAGCCAGTAATATAGCGTCGGTCATCCTTTTACTCGTTATAGGTGTTAGAAACATCATAAGGTAGTTAATTTAAACTGTTTTATAGCAATTTATATCCGTTTAGTGCAATTTTGAGGCATTGCTTTGTAATACAATTTGAAGCTCCGGGCACGTTTCGGGGTCCCGGTCGTACGTTAGTGGGCATTTCGACGGACAAGTGGACATCTTTCGACCAAAAGAAGATTAGACCCAAGAAAGGATTCATTGCCCAAGATTCTGATGGGAGAACAGCTCATAGTAAGAACAATTTATGATGATAAATCATGTTTCTGTCGAAAAATGTTAAACGCTTATGCCGCCATTTTGTTTGCTATAGCTTCGCTTGGCGCAACCTGTATTGAAAAGTAAGGATAATTAAAAAAATGTAATTCCGCGATTGTATTAAGAATTAAATTGTCTATCAATCGCTGTCCACCCTGTATTTTTTAGTCAAGTTTATGAGTATTTATGTATAAGACTAGATCACTGTCTAATATGGTGCACGACATTTTCTGACCAGCTGAGCTACTTTTGTCATTGTCTAACCATGATTTTGGTGGCTAAATATGCACATTTTCGAACAAACTCTATATGTATGTTGTAATATGATGTTACAGGAGTGTCATCTGAAGAATTCTGAGAAGGTTAGTGAAAAAATTAATATATTTTGGCGATGATAACGATATCGCTCTCTTTGGCTTGAATCAGTGCTCGGGTAACGTTTGCATATGTGGTATGCTAATATAACGATTTATTGTGTTTTCGCCGTAAAACACTTAGAAAATCTGAAATGTTGTCTGAATTCACAAGATCTGTGTCTTTCCATTGCTATGTGCTGTGTATTTTTAAGAAATGTTTTATGATGAGTAAATTGGTAATACAAGTTGCTCTTTGTAGTAATTCTAGGAGCTTTGGTGAGATTTGTGATGGTGGCGGCAATGGCAAACAATGATTTATACCTGAAATATGCACATTTTTCTAACAAAACCTATCCTATACCATAAATATGTTATCAGACTGTCATCTGATGAGTTTTTTTTTTGGTTAGTGGCTATCAATATCTTAGTTTAGCCGAATTGGTGATAGCTACTGGTGTTGAGAGAAAATGGTGGACAAAGAAAAATGGTGATTTTTGCTAACGTGTTTAGCTAATAGATTTACATATTTTGTCTTCCCTGTAAAACATTTTAAAAATCTGAAATGGTGGCTTTATTCACAGGATCTGTATCTTTCATTAGGTGTCTTGGACTTGTGATTTAATGATATTTAGATGCTACTATTTAATTGTGACGCTATGCTAGCGATGCTAATCAGTGTGGGGGGGGGGGGGGGTGCTCCCGGACCCGGGGTAGAGGCTCGTGAAAGGTCAACCTTAGGGGAAGTAAACTTCTGACTTCAACTGTACATGTACATTAGTAAATTCAAGGAGGATAACACACAAAGTCTATGACTTATTTCCATTGTGGTCCTCTTGTGACAAAATTGCTCGGCAAGATTGGCAACACAGTGTTACACAGTATGGCAGCGAAACATACAGTGGCTTGCAAAAGTATTCACCTCCCTTGGCATTTTTCCTATTTTGTTGCCTCATAACCTGGAATTAAAATAGATTTTTTGTAGGGGGTTGTATAATTTGATTTATACAACATGCTTACCACTTTGAAGATGCAAAATTTTTTAAATTGTGAAATAAACAAGAAATAAGACAAAAAAACTGAAAACTTGAGCGTGCATAACTATTCACCCCACCAAAGTCAATACTTTGTAGAGCAACCTTTTGCAGCAACTACAGTTGCAAGTCTCTTGGGGTAAGTCTCTATAAGCTTGGCATATCTAGCCACTGGGATTTTTGCCCATTCTTCAAGGAAAAACTGCTCCAGCTCTTTCAAGTTGGATGGGTTCCGCTGTTATACAGCAATCTTTAAGTCATACCACAGATTCTTAATTGGATTGAGGTCTGTGCTTTGACTAGGCCATTCCAAGACATTTAAACCACTCGAGTGTTGCATTAGCAGTATGCTTAGGGTCATTGCCTTGCTGGAAGGTGAACCCCCGTCCCAGACTCAAATCTCTGAAAGACTGAAACAGGTTTCCTTCAATAATTTCTGGATTTAGCGCCATCCATCATTCCTTCAATTCTGACCAGTTTCCCAGTCCCTGCTGATGAAAAACATACCCACAGCATGATGCTGCCACCATCATGCTTCACTGTGGGGATGGTGTTCTCGGGGTGATGGGAGGTGTTGGGTTTGCGCCAGACATAGCATTTTCCTTGATGGCCTAAAAGCTCAATTTTAATTTAATCTAACCAGAGTACCTTCTTTTTTTATTTGGGGAGTCTCCCACATGCCTTTTGGCGAACACCAAAAGTGTTTGCTTATTTTTTTCTTTAAGCAATGGCTCTTTTCTGGCCACTCTTCCGTAAAGCCCAGCTCTGTGAAGTGTACGGCTTAAAGTGGTCCAATGGACAGATACTCCAACCTCTGCTGTGGAGCTATCCAGCTCCTTCAGGGTTATCTTTGGTCTCTTTGTTGCCTCTCTGATTAATGCCTTCCTTGCCTGGTCTGTGAGTTTTGGTGGACGGCCCTCTCTTGGCAGGTTTGTTGTGGTGCCATATTCTTTCAATTTTTGAATAATGGATACCTACCACTCTGGGATGTTCAAAGTTTCAGATTTTTTTTATAACCCAACCCTGATCTGTACTTCTCCACAACTTTGTCCCTGACCTGTTTGGAGAGCTCCTTGGTCTTCATGGTGCCGCTTGCTTGGTGGTGCCCCTTGCTTAGTGGTGTTGCAGACTCTGGGGCCTTTCAGAACAGGTGTATATATACTGAGATCATGTGACAGATCACATGACACTTAGATTGCACACAGGTGGACTTTATTTAACTAATTATGTGACTTCTGAAGGTAATTGGTTGCACCAGATCATATTTTGTGTTTCATAGCAAAGGGGGTGAATACATATGCACGCACCACTTTTAATTTCAATTGAATTTTTTGAAACAAGTAATTTTTTTAAATTTCACTTCACCAATTAGGATTATTTTGTGTATGTCCATTACATGAAATCTAAATAAAAATCGATTTAAATTACAGGTTGAAATGCAACAAAATAGGAAAAATTCCAAGGGGGGTGAATATCTTTGCAAGGCACTGTATAAAAAACGAATACAAGAAACACATCTATTTCATTATTGCAGTTACATCGTAGGGAACATTCATATGGGCACACAAGTTTTTAACCTTCTTTTTAAAGCTGCCCAGAGAGAACATCGTTTTTATGGGCACTCTGAGGTTCCTGTATACAAGAAAGCATATTTCCCAGCATTACTCCTGAACCTGTAGAGCACACATTAGCAACACCTGATCTGGTGCTGTGGTTGTGTGCATCCCTAACATGGGGAAAGTTATCAGTCCAATATCTAGGGGCAGAACCATAAATAATCCTGTTAACCAGACCCAGTGTAATCTGGGACACCCTAGCCTCAACAGGCAGCCAGTTGAGTACCTGAAAGTAGCTATATGTGAGTATGTGGAATCACCTTCAATATTACCTTGATCAGCTTGTTCTGGGCTATCTGGAGCTTCCCCATCAGAAGCTTAAATAAGCCCCAAAACCAGAGTAGCGTAGTTAAAATGCCATTGAATCAGGGCAGTGGCTAGTACTCTCATTGAGTCCTTATCAAGCAGCTTGGACATTCTTGCCCAAAACTTGGTCCTAGCATTACATTTCCCTAGCATTTTATTGGCCATGCCTACACCCCCCAAGCTTCCATCAAGGATACAGCCCAGGTAGCTAACAGAGGTTTTTAAAGTAAATGTGGAGGAACTGTGTCACTGACAAATTCCAGCCCTGAAGATCTGACAAGCACTTCCAGGCTCATTCTGGGCTGAAACAATCTAAGCATCTGCTGATTTATAATCACGCCTCAAATGTGTAGTTACGTCTTTGAAATGTAGCTTTCCAATCAGTTCCATTTGGTGCTATGACTAGCCTAAGAGCAAGCCATACCTAATGATCAGAAATAATGAGCATTGTAAAGCACTTTCTATCTTATGCCTTCATGCACAAGTTAAACTGAGAGTGAGAGCCTGATTGAAAATGATATTATTCATGATAAGGCACTCAGTCAAGGTCACTGGTGAATGTCACACTAAATGGCGAGTCTTTTGTCTTAAACCCTGATGATTTACTATAGGTCCATGGAGTCTACATCTGAAAGGGCAACTGTATGTGTAGATATGCACATGTGATCTGTGTATGTGTGTGTGTGTGTGCGTGTGGAGTATATTATCTCCATACACGTATAGTAAGCTCCACCAGCAAACATGTATCATGTGGCTGTGTGGAGCCACTAGAGGGACTGGGGCTCTTTACTGCAGCTGACGGAAAGGTCCCCTCATCCCTCTCTCATTGCAGGTCGTAATGAGAGGGCTGGGCCAGGCTGTCAAAGACCCAGGACCACAGGACATTAAAAGACAAATAAGGCCATAAAACATCTCTATGACTATGCATACTAATCTTTAGACCGAGTGCCAACTCACTCTGTTTTATGTCTGAATTCATCACAAAGTGCCAGTGCGGCATAAAAGCAGAACTAATACTCTACACTTTCAAGCCCTCATTTGTACTTGAAAGTGTGATAGGACAGTGGGAAGCATACAAATACAATTCAATTTAATTCTAATTCTATGATGGGAACTATGGAAGGAATATGCTGATGCCCGTTCTTGTCTTTGTTGCCAATTCTGGGCTCCTATTGGTTGAGATATCCACATCATCAACATCATCTGCCCTTCAAACCAAATTTCATAAATATTTGACTCATTTTTATCAATAAATGCAATTTCATCATTGGTGCTTGCAGCTAGCTTTCCTTGACAAATGTAAAAAAAGAAAAAAAAAGAACTCTCAAGCATTTCTAATGAGTTTTTCTCCTACAATTATTTGATAAGAGCAAACAGTACTGCAGGCAGCGTGCATGATCCAGTACCTGCTCCTGTGAGAGGTGAGAGCTCTCCTGATTACACGCAGCAGTGCTATCCCTCAAAGGGCAACCAGCGTGCAGTGCTGCACAGGCACAACACAGAGAAACACACTCTGGCTGGCTCCCCCAGCCTCCACACCACACCTCCTAGCACAGTCAAGGACGCTACTCCTGTCCTCTCTCAGGCTACAATCACACAGAGTTGAACAGTCATACTGATAACATGAAAAGGTTAGGAGGACTGCTGGACCTGGGCTGGGGGCTCTCTGGTATTCTGTGGAAACGGTATGATGAGGGAGAGATGACACACAACGACACAAACACACACATGTATATGCATGCAAGCACGCACACACACACTCACTCACCACACTGAGCCCCAGCTGCTCTCTCTGCAGGTAGTCCAGGTTCCTGCGCTCTAAGCTGTCCAGGTAGTGCTGCAGTCTGGTATAGGTGTAGGGGTAGCAGTAGGCAAACTGGTACACATCATCCTCTCGGTCAAAGCAGAAGGCGAAGGACATCACATAGTTCCTCCGATGGTCAGGGCAACGGTAGTAGTACACATTCTTAGCTGGGAGTCTTTGCCTGCAAGGACAGAAGGACATATGATAAAGGATTTACTGTGAATTCATCTCTCATATACAATACAAGAGAATCATTCATATGGTATAAATCTTTACATATTGGAGAAAAAAAACATTTTTATTTAACCTTTATTTAACCAGGTAAGTTAGTTGAGAACAAGTTCTCATTTACAACTGCGACCTAGCCAAGATAAAGCAAAGCAGTGCGACACAAACAACAACACAGAGTTACACATGGAAAAAACAAGCGTACAGTCAATAACACAAAATAAAATAAAATACTCTATATACAGTGTGTGCAAATGGCGTGCGGAGGTAAGGCAATGAATAGTCCATAGTAGCGAAGTATTTACAGTTTAGCAAATGAACACTGGAGTGATAGATGAGCAGATGATGATGTGCAAGTAGAAATACTGGTGTGCAAAAGAGAAGAAAAGTAAATAAAAACAATATGGGGATGAGGTAGGTAGATTGGGTAGGCTATTTACAGATGAGCTATGTACAGCTGCAGCGATCGGTTAACTGCTCAGATGTTTAAAGTTAGTAAAAGATGTTTAAAGTTAGAGAGGGAAATATAAGTCTCCAGCTTCAGCGATTTTTGCAATTCATTCCAGTCATTTGCAGCAGAGAACTGGAAGGAAAGGCGGCCAAAGGAGATGTTGGCTTTGGGGACGACCAGGGAGATATACCTGCTGGAGCGCATGATACGGGTGGGTGTTGTTATCGTGACCAGTGAGCTGAGATAAGGAGGAGCTTTACCTAGCATAGACTTATAGATGACCTAGAGCCAGTGGGTCTGGCAACGAATATGTAGCGAGGGCCAGCCGACTAGAGCATACAGGTCGCAGTGGTGGGTGATATAAGGGGCTTTGGTGACAAAACGGATGGCACTGTGATAGACTGCATCCAATTTGCTGAGTAGAGTATTGGAAGCTATTTTGTAAATGACATCGCTGAAGTCGAGGATCGGTAGGATAGTCAGTTTTACGAGGGTATGTTTGGCGGCTTGAGTGAAGGAGGCTTTGTTGCGAAATAGTAACCCGATTCTAGTTTTAATTTTGGATTGGAGATGCTTAATATGAGTCTGGAAGGAGAGTTTACAGTCTAGCCAGACACCTAGGTATTTGTAGTTGTCCACATATTCTAAGTCAGAATCGTCCAGAGTAGTGATGCTAGTCGAGCGGGCGGGTGCGGGCAGCGAACGGTTGAAAAGCATGCATTTGGTTTTATTAGTGTTAAAGAGCAGTTGGAAGCCACGGAAGGAGTGTTGTATGGCATTGAAGCTCGTTTGGAGGTTTGTTAACACAGTGGAAGGGCCAGATGTATACAGAATGGTGTCGTCTGCTTAGAGGTGGATCAGGGAATCACCCGCAGCAAGAGCGACATCATTGATATATACAGAGAAAAGAGTCTGCCCAAGAATTGAACCCTGTGGTACCCCCATAGAGACTGCCAGAGGTCCGGACAACAGGCCCTCCGATTTGACACACTGAACTCTGTCTGAGAAGTAGTTGGTGAACCAGGCGAGGCAGTCATTTGAGAAACCAAGGCTGTTGAGTCTGCCGATAAGGATACGGTGATTGACAGAGTCGAAAGCCTTGGCCAGGTCGATGAAGACGGCTGCACAGTACTGTCTTTTATCGATGGCGGTTATGATATCGTTCAGTACCTTGAGCGTGGCTGAGGTGCACCCGTGACCAGCTCGGAAACCGGATTGCACAGCGGAGAAGGTACGGTGGGATTCGAAATGGTCAGTGATCTGTTTATTAACTTGGCTTTTGAAGACTAGAAAAGCAGGGCAGGATGGCTATAGGTCTGTAACAGTTTGGGTCTAGAGTGTCACCCCCTTTGAAGAGGGGGATGAGCGTGGCAGCTTTCCAATCTTTAGGAATCTCAGACGATACGAAAGAGAGGTTGAACAGACTAGTAATAAGGGTTGCAACAATGGTGGTGGATATTTTTAGAAAGAGAGGGTCCAGATTGTCTAGCCCAGCTGATTTGTACGGGTCCAGGTTTTGCAGCTCCTTCAGAAAATCTGCTATCTGGATTTGGGTGAAGGAGAAGCTGGGGAGGCTTGGGGAAGTAGCTGCGGGGGGTGCGGAGCTGCTGTCCAGGGTTGGGGTAGTCAGGGAGAGTTTGACAGTGATGAGGGGTGGTCGTTTGACCGCGGACCCATATCGAATGCAGGCAATGAGGCAGTGATCGCTGAGATCCTGATTGAAAACAGCAGAGGGGTATTTGGAGGGCAAGTTGGTCAGGATAATATCTATGAGGGTGCCCATGTTTACGGATTTAGGGTTGTACCTGGTGGGTTCCTTGATAATTTGTGTGAGATTGAGGGCATCTATCTTAGATTGTAGGACTGCCGGGGTGTTAAGCATATCCCAGTTTAGGTCACATAGGAAAATGAACTCTAAAGATAGATGGGTTGCAATCATTTCACATATGGTGTCCAGGGCACAGCTGGGGGCTGAGGGGGGTCATTAATAGGCGGCAACAGTGAGAGACTTATTTCTGGAGAGATTAATTTTTAAAATTAGAAGCTCAAACTGTTTGGGCATAGACCTGGAAAGTATGACAGAACTTTGCAGGATATCTCTGCAGTAGATTGCAACTCCTCCCCCTTTGGCAGTTCTATCTTGACGGACAATGTTGTAGTTGGGGATGGAAATCTCAAAATGTTTGGTGGCATCCTTAGCCAGGATTCAGACACAGCAAGGACATCAGGGTTGGCGGAGTGTGCTAAAGCAGTGAGTAAAACAAACTTAGGGAGGAGGGTTCTGATGTTAACTTCTTGACGCTAGGGGCCAGATTTTTATTTTATTTTTTAAATAACGTTCACAAAGTAAACAGACTATTTCTCAGGCCCATATCGTAGAATATGCATATAATTTACAGATTAGGATAGAAAACACTCCAATACTGTCAAAATATTGTCTGTGAGTATAACAAAACTGATTTTGCAGGTAAAAACCTGAGGAAATCCACCCCGGAAGTGCATTTTTCTTTGTATCCCTGTTTCATTGCCTGCCACTCTTCCATTTAAAGGGGTATCAACCAGATTCCTTTTCAAATAGCTTCCTCAGGCTGTGACCAGGCTTTAGACATAGTTTCAGGCTTTTATTTTGAAAAATGAGCGAGATTTTTCAAAACGAGTCAGGTGTCCTTTGATTAGTTCCTGCGCGCGAGAGGGATAGCTCGACATTTACTTTCTCTCTTTTATTGAATAGGATACCGTCCGGTTGAAATATTATCGATTATGTATGTTAACCTGTTGAGGATGGGGGCGCTGTTGAGACTATTTATGCTAATTGGGTAATTTTTGAAACGGCTTCCCACAAAATCCTTGATCGTACAATATGCATATTATTATTATTATTGGATAGAAAACAGTCTATAGTTTCTATAGGAGTTGAAATTTTGTCTCTAAGTGGAACAGAGCCCATTCTACAGCAATTTCCCTGACATGGAGTCAGATTTCAGAAATGTTGGCCACTGTTCTGAAGTCAGTCCAAAGGGCACTGTTATTGCTATGACTATACGGACACTTCTTACGTCTTCCCCTGGATGCCTTTACGTGATGACGATTCCAATGGGGTCGATTGCGCGTTCACAGGCCCTATAAATTAAAAAACCCTGTAGCTAGCAAGTCTTTTCTTGGTGCGTAACGCGCGTGGAGGACACCGACCCGCTCCTGTTCCAAGCGTTAGTTTAGCCTGTTATATTTCTCCGGTCATCTTTTCACTCGTTATAGGAGTTAAAAACATCATAAGGTAGTTAATTTAAAGCGTTTTATAGCAATTTATATCCGTTTAGTGCGATTTTGGGACATTTATTTTTGAAACGATGTGAATAGCTGGGCACGCTTTTCAGTTCATCCTGAACGCAGTTGGCATTTCCACATGGCAAGAGGACAGCTTTCCACCAAAAGAAGATTACTCCCAAGAAAGGATCCTTTGCCCAAGATACTGATGGAAGAACAGCTCAAAGTAGGACATTTTTATTATGATAAATCGTGTTTCTGTCGAAACATTTTAGTGGCTTAGGACGCCATGTTTTTTGACGTAGCTTCGCTTGGCGCAAACTGTATTGAAAAGTAAGGATAAATTAAAAAATGTAATTCCGCAATTGTATTAAGAATTAAATTGTCTATCAATCCCTGTCCACCCTATATTTTTTAGTCACGTTTATGAGTATTTATGTATAAGAGTAGATCACTGTCTAAGTGGCGCAAGGACATTTTCTGACCAGCTGAGCTACATTTCACATTGTCTAACCATGAATTTGGTGGCTAAATATAAACATTTTCGATCAAACTCTATATGGATTGTGTAATATGATGTTACAGGAGTGTCATCGGAAGAATTCTGAGAAGGTTAGTGAAAAAATTAATATCTTTTGGCGATGTTGACTTTTATCGCTCACTTTGGCTAGAATCAATGCTGGGCTGCTATGTGCTATGTGCTATGCTAATATAACGATTTATTGTGTTTTCGCTGTAAGACACTTAGAAAATCTGAAATATTGTCTGTATTCACAGGATCTGTGTCTTTCGATTCGTGTATGCTGTGTATTTTTACGAAATGTTTGATGATTAGTAAGTAGGTAAACGCGTTGCTCAATGTAGTTTTTCTAGTCCATTTGTGACGGTGGGTGCAATTGTAACCTATGCCATCTACCTGAAATATGCACTTTTTTCTAACAAAACCTATCCCATACCATAAATATGTTATCAGACTGTCATCTAATGAGTTTTTTTCTTGGTTAGGGGCTATAAATATCTTAGTTTAGCCGAATTGGTGATGGCTACTGGTGTTGGTGGACAAATAAAAGATGGTGGATTATGCTAATGTGTTTTTAGGTAATAGATGTACATCTTTACATATTGTGTCTTCCCTTAAAAATCGGACATGTTGACTGGATTCACAAGATCTGTGTCTTTCATTAGCTGTATTGGACTTTAATGTGTGAAAGTTAAATATTTAAAAAAATATATTTTTTTTGAATTTCGCGGCACTGGTTTTTCAGTGGGGGGGGGGGGGGGTGTGCCGCTAGCGGCACGCTGATCCTAGACAGGTTAAAAACAACCTGAGGATAGATTATAAAAAATGTTTGACATGTTTCTAAGAACATTACGGATACTTTTTGGAATTTTCGACTGCCTTTCAGGAACGGAACGAGGCTGTGGTTTTCTGAACATAACGCGCAACCCAAAAGGCGTTTTTTTGTTATAAAAATCTAATATTTATCTAACAAAAATAACATTTATTGTGTAACTGGGAGTCTCGTGAGTACAAACATCCGAAGATTATCAAAGGTAAGCGATTCATTTTATTGCTTTTCTGACTTTTGTGACCAAGCTAATTTAAGGATAACTGTTCTAGCATTGATTGATACACTCACAAACGCTTGGATTGCTTTCGCTGTAAAGCATATTTTCAAAATCTGACACGATAGGTGGATTAACAACAAGCTAAGCTGTGTTTTGGTGTATTTCACTTGTGATTGCATGATTATATATATTTTTAGTATTATTTTTGAATCTGATACTTTTTTGAATTTTCTTCTGCCTTTCAGGACCGGAACGAGCATGTGGTTTTCTGAACATAACGCGCAACCCAAATGGTGTTTTTTTTGTTATAAAACTAATATTTATCGAACAAAAATAACATTTATTGTGTAACTGGGAGTCTCGTGAGTGCAAACATCCGAAGATTATCAAAGGTAAGCGATTCATTTTATTGCTTTTCTGACTTTCGTGACCAAGCTAATTTAAGGCTAGCTGTTCTAGCATTGATTGATACACTCACAAACGCTTGGATTGCTTTCGCTGTAAAGCATATTTTCAAAATCTGACACGATAGGTGGATTACCAACAAGCTAAGCTGTGTTTATACAAGCTAAGCTTTATTTATAGATATTTTTAGTATTATTTTTGAATTTGGCGGTCTGCAATTCAGTGGTTGTTTAGGAAAATGATAATGTAATCGGGATCTGTGCGCCAAGAAGTTAACATGCATTTTTCGGGTTACAGAAGTAAACAAGTGAGAGTGCCTGGGGACACGCAGGGCCTGGGTTAACCTCCACATCACCCGAGGAACAGAGGAGGAGTAGGATGAGGGTACGGCTAAAGGCTATCAAAACTGGTCGTCTAGTGCTTTGGGGACAGAGAATAAAAGAAGCAGATTTCTGGGCATGGTAGAATAGATTCAGGGCATAATGTACAGACAGGGGTATGATGGGGTGCGGGTACAGTGGAGGTAAACCCAGGAACCGAGTGATGATAAGAGAGGTTGCATCTCTGGACGGGCTAGTTATGCTGGATGAGGTCATCACATGTGTGGGAGGTGGGATAATGGAGGTATCTGAGGCATGTTGAGTGGGACTAGGGGCTCCGTAGCAAACTAAGACAATAATAACTATCCTAAACAACAGTGTGCAAGGCATATTGACATTTGAGAGAGACATAAAGCGAGGCATAAAGCAATCATAGGTGTTGATTGGGAGAGCTAGCTAAGGCAACAACGGGTAAGACAACAACAGCTAATCAGCTAAACAGGTAAAATGGCGATGAATGGGCAGAAAGGGTCGTTTAACTACACACAGGGCCTGAGTTAGGGCCGACAGATAAACAAAAATAAACAAAATGGAGTACCGTGATTAATGAATAGTCCAGCAGGCATCAGCTATGTAGCCAAATGATCATAGGATCTAGTGAACAGCAATAGATGGAACACAGGAAAGCCGCGGGGTAGTAGTGACTACACTGGCACGCGGGAGACACAGTGTTTAAAGTTAGCAGGCCGGAGTAAGTGGAAGCGTCTGCTCAGACGTCCGGCGAAGGCCGGTTGAGGGCAATCAGGATGGAGTTAAGTCAGCGGACCAGTCGTGGTGGTACGGCGGTGTGCCGTGTCGACAAAGGGTCCAGACCAGATAGCGAAAGAGGTTTTTGTAGTTGTAGTAATTTAGTTTGCTAGCAGGGAGATGTGCCTGGCTCGCGGCTAACTGGTGCTAGCTTCGGGGCAGGGGCGTTAGCCTATATAGCCACTCTGTAGCAGCGATGATCCGATGCACAGGTCCAGAGCTTATGGCAAGGATCCGGTGGAGTGGTGCATTCTAGCCGTGTTGGGGTAGAATCCGGAAGGCATCGGCTGAGTAGCCGGGTGATCACAGAGTAGGCCGGGAGGTGGGCCTGGCTCAGGGCTAGCTTCGGGGCTGGGTCACTCGGTGCAAGCTAGCTAGCTGTGATGATCAGGAGTAATGGTCCAGGGTTTACGGCAGGAATTCGGCGTTGTAGTGGAGAAAATAGTCCGATGCTGGAAAGTATTATCCAAGCTAAGAAAACATTTGGTGTCTGTGCAGAAGGAAAGACCGCTATCAGTGGCTAACAATGGTTAAATAGCTAGTAGCTAATTAGCAGGCTAGCTCTGATGGAGGTTCTGGCTAGGTCTAAAAAAAATAGCGGCTCCGTGTCACATTGGGTGAGGCGGGTTACCGGAAGGTATATTTAATAAAAAAATGGAAGAGATTAAAAATAAATTGAAATATATACAAAAAAGATGAAAAATACAAAAGTACAGGAGAGGACGACAAACCACATCTGCACTGCTACGCCAAGAACCTTTCTCCTGATCAGGGGTTAATCACCGATTATAATGGGACTTTTTTTTATTCTTACAGATTTTTGTCTATAAGGTCATTGGTACCAATGTGAGTGCATGGACCAGTCAGTCCCTCCAGGGTTTCGCAGCAGTTCTTTGTGATAGTTGTGGGCACAAATGCAGGATTTTCCTGCGGCAATTCTGACATTTTGCATGGCAATATTCAATGATTTTGTCCAAATTGTCAAAACAAAAATGCACTGCCGGAGGAAAATGTGGCTTGATTGAAAATTTTATGGCGAAAGATCCCATGATTGGTTAAAATTGCAAACCCGCTTTTTGTAGTGTGATGATCAGACAGTTTTATGCGCTAATATTGTGAACATTTGACTGGTTTATGCTGTAATAGTGTAATGACTGGTCAAATTTGCAAGCCCTCGTGTAATATGAGGGCAATTGTTGATTTTGCTCAAATGTATTGTGATCGCAGAATCACAAAATCCTACAGGGACTGACCAATGGATATTTCTAGTCTTACTATCATCCGGTCATGCCAACGGCTGAAAGGACAGAGTGATCCATGGGCCTTAGGTAGCGATCAATGAGAAATATGACACTACCGCATCCCCTACAGGCTCTCAGTTTACTGCTTTGCTCTGCTCTATTCCTCTGCCTGCTTCTACATCTTTCCTGTTCACTGGGATTCATCTCCCTGAGTTGCATTCCAACTAACTGGATTAAGCAGTAAATAAAGGAGGTCATTTCATACAGGCTAACAAATAATGGTACAGCCTAGCTGAATGGGTGTCTACGCAGCTGATAACTGCATATACAGCTGTGCACATGCACATCAAAACTCTGACAGAAAGGAAATGTGAGAGAAAAGGTGTTGGGGAAGACAGGGAATAACGAGCCACAACACATGCTGGCAGAGGAGATGAAGAAAATCTTTGGAAAATGCAAAAACGGAAAGACACTGAGCTAAGGCCACAGAGAGGAGGACAGGAGGGAGAGAGAGAGGGTAAGAGAGTTAGGAGGAGGGAGATATAAGATAAGGAGAGGATGAGAAGGAGGAGAGAGATCAGAGGCTGTGATGGCAGGCTGCTGGCATCTCTCCTGTAGGAGCAGGATCAGATGGAGATGCTATCTGTGTCTGATAGCAGCCTGCCGTCCTGAACAGCCCGTCTGATAAGCAGAAGGAGCAGGCAGCCTGTCTTAAATAAACCTGGGACTCACTGACCCCCCTCTCAATAAACCCCATACTCTACTGTATATCCTCTCAACTAGGGATGGGCAGAGGGGGGGAAAGGCTGTGGTTTTTAATGCAGCTACATAGTGAAACACGAAATTAAAATGAAACAAAATGAGCCTAGTTTGGTAAAGCAAATGAAAGAAAGGGGAAGGCCAAGCTGATTATTCCACTGGTAGAGGAGAAAGAGTTCCTATCTCTGTGTGCCTGTCTCAGCAGAATACTAATGCAGACACCCCGCCCTGCCTCATGCCTGGCTGAAGGGAAGGAGGGCGAGAGAGGGGAGTGAGAGAAGAAGGGCAGTGAGCAGTGCTGGCCTGCCCCCTGGACCCCTCCTACCTCCAGAGCAGGCTCTTATCCAGTGTCTGCAGAGCCCCAAGGCTGGCTGTCTGGGTGGGTGTCTATCCCACATCAGTGCACTGCATCCTACAGGGCATTAGGGGACCGACGAGCTTGTCAACAATAGTACTGGGCACAGGCCCAAAAACATACACCACACATACATATATATGCATGTGCTCAACAAGCACCATGAAGAGGAGAACAGGGAAGCAATAATGAAAAACGTATCTTTGAAGAATTTCTAAATGTTCCATACTTGTTTGATCTGCGTGTGTAATCAAATATATGTATACTCAGTGTGATATCTTGGTTTCATGGCTCATGCAATTACCTTTGATTACAATTAAATATATGACCTTTTATTTAAATCAAAGGGTTTCATTAAAATCAACCATATTGGTTTATTGTTGGATGAAAAATGTGTTTGTGTTGGAGATGTGTTTGTCCTGGTAATGTGAAGAAGAAGACAAAGACGAATTACGCACACATGAACAAACACACACACGTACACGTGCATGATAGTTTGTGTCAGGAGGTCCCAGGTGTTTTGTCTTCTCCAGTGTTTGTCCAGAGCTGAGATCAGGACCTCCTGCTGCTCCCTGCACACCCAGGAGGCGTGGCAGGCTGAGAACAGGGGGGCAGCTGCATTACCCTGTCACACCCCACACCGCTCAGTTAATGAAATAAGATGCTACTTTATTTATTTATTTGTTTGTCATTATCCGGCCATGCAGCTCTCCTCTGTACCATTTGACCTTGTTGGCTACTGACTGAGCGAGGCTTTGCTATTGATTTGAATTACCTGACAGGAATTTACTGCTGGCCATCCCAGGACTGCTTTACTGTTATTGGCCAAAGAAAATAGCTTTGAGTCTTCCTCTGGAGAGCAGCGATGCAGAGGCTGCTGTCCCCTTGGTTTATATCTCTGCAGTAGCTGCCCCCGAACGGCTGCTGGCAATTTGTTTTATCTAAATGATGCCGCCCCATGCGTCTCGTACTTCAGGATGTGGTACAGTGCCCCCATTCCCAAACAGATTTATCGCTGCATGTGGCTCAAAAAAAGCCGCCCCCGGATAATAATATGCACACGTGGTTTCACAATTCAGTGCTGCGGCAAACACACACTCACACACACGCCACAAACACATTCTACACCACAGAAAGCTCCATCCTGTAGCTCAAGGTCATCAACTGAACAAGGGCTGTAAGACAACACCACAACTTCTATACAAGAGCAGGCATACAGGAAGATAAGAAAAACTAAACTCTCTGCTTGAAATTCCTTATGTGATAACATAGCTGCCCCAGCAGAATCCCGGTCAATGTTTATATGCAGGCACCAAAGAGAGCAGAGCACTGGCAGCTAAAAGCAAGCCTTTATTGATGTGTCACTCTCCTTCCCTCCGCTTTTCAACTTCTCAACTGTTAGCAGATACAAGAAGGGCTTTGACTTTGATGTTGATCTGTTTCCCTCAGAAGTCTCAGAGATGAGGGATAAAATTGGTAGCTTTCATACTGGGGACATCTTGTCTATATTCTCAAATCAATCAAGCGTAGAGGTCACTACAGTCACGCTTTTCACTTCTCACTCTGCTTCCTTTTAGAGCTGAGGCTGTCATGTTCTAAATGCGGTCCTGTATGGCTCAGCCGGTAGAGAATGGAGCATACAATGCCAAGAGTCGTGGGTTCGATTCACGCTGAGACCTCCCGTATGTTAAATGCTATAAAACATGACTTTAAGTCACTTTGGATATGTGTCTGCTAAATGGCATATTATACTAATGATGGGAAGGTTAAATGATTGCCAAGTAACAAAACTAGTCACCAGCTCAATTTGTGACCAATGGAAGCTCTGTTCCTAAAATATACACTACCATTCAAAAGTTTGGGGTCACTTAGAAATGTCTGTTTTTGAAAGAAAATCTTTTTTTTTGTCCATTAAAATAACATCAAAATGATTAGATATACAGACATCTCACACCTGCTTATTTGAGCTGTTCTTGCCATAATATGGACTTCGTCTTTTACCAAATAGGGCTATCTTCTGTATTCCACCCCTACCTTTTCACAACACAACTGATAGGCTCAAACGCATTAAGAAGGAAGGAAATTTCACAAATGAACTTTCAACAACGCACACCTGTTAATTGAAATGCATTCCAGGTGTCTACCTCATGAAGCTGGTTGAGAGAATGCCAAGAGTGTGCAAAGCCATCATCAAGGCAAAGGGTGGCTAATTTGAAGAATCTCAAATATAAAATATATTTTGATATGTTTAACACTTGGTTACTACATGATTCCATATGTGTTATTTAATAGTTTTGTTATCTTCACTATTAATCTACAATGTAGAAAAAAGTAAAAATAAAGAAAAACCCTGGAATGAGTAGCTGTGTCTAAGCTTTTGACTGGTATTGTATATTTTATTTATTTCATTATATTTTTCACAATGATAATATACTACTAGCAGCATTTGAAGAGGCAATTTCTCTTCCTAACGCAAACACTGCCAGATGTTGTACAATTCCACTGTTGTTAAAATATGGCACAGCCTCCTTGTTTTGCATACTAATCCAAGAAGAAATAGCTTTAGAATGATCAGAAAAAAAGTCAAGTATGCCTCCTACTCACACATGTAATGTATCTCTCCATCATTTTGGATGCAGATCAGGCATAAAGACGGTATCCAATGTCACTGTTACTAAGCAACCTCTTTTGCTTTGTCATTCCGTTGGCAATATGTGATCACTGATGGTGTACTGGAATACCATGTAAAGCAGTTGCCATTGCAAGTCTCTGAATGGCCTGGAAAGCATCAAATCAGTGTGTGGGTTTGAAACAATGTACAGTAGTCATGGGTTATTAGTAGGCTCCGGGCTTTCCTTTGGAAAGGCATCTCAAAACCCACTTACTGTAGAGACAATCAGCAGTTTACAAGAGACATCTGAGCCTGAACAGGGAACCTCTAAAGGTGCTAACATTAAAACCGTAAAGTCATTTCATTTGCTTATAATCCCTTTTTCCACAGCATTTTGGGGAAAGACAGAAGTTATAAAAGACGTCACACATCTATGTCAACATTGTTGTTCTCTTCTCACCTTTCAATCCGCATGATTTGATTACTCTCTTCCCTCTAAGTACATGAGTTTATTTGTCTTCCCAACGTTAAGCTATCTGATAGCGGCTTTTAAAATATCATTTCCTTTAGAGACTTCAATAAATTACAAACCCTTGGGTAAAATAGATTAAACAGGCCAACAATCAATACCACATGACATTCATAGTGCTTCACTTGACTTAATAGAATGCAGCAGCAGATACAGTATATATATTCGAGTTGAACCAAAGAGTGCAAAATCCCACCTAAAAGCACCAAATGTGTAAGTACACAAAATGGCTTGTATTGTAGGAGCATGGGGTGAGGCTTCAAATCCACTCATAAATGCTATTGGGACGTAGCCGTTTTAGAGCTAAGTGCCTGGCGAACAGCAACACACAGCCTCCCAGACCTTAAATCATTGGGTCATTAGACCTAAAATCATAAACTCAAAGCCCCAGAGTAATTGGAGGAAATGCACTGGGGTTGTATATTCCAATATAGTGCTTTTAGGACTACTGCTTGCATGCAGAAATGGAAACTAGGAGGAACTTGAGCCAGGTCTAAGACACTAAGTTGATATTATCTGATAGCAATAGGGCATTCATTCATATACGGGTTCTTATATCTATCAAAAAGCCCAACCCCTTTAATTCTTTATTTATCTCTATTTGGACTAGTGATGAAATGTGACATCATAAACAAGCACAGAGTGGACTTTGGTGGATTTTGCCAGAGGCCCATATCTACTTCTCCAGAGTCAGATGAACTTGTGGATACCATTTTTATTTATGTGTGCAGTTTGAAGGAAGTTGATAACCAGCAATAGAGCAATTGCTAACTATCGTTTAGCACAATGGCCGGAAGTCTATTGGAACAGCTAGCATGAAAGGAAATAAATAAACGAGATGAGGGCTATCATTGCAGAGAGGTATCAGGTCACATGAGACATGTAAGGTTGCTGCGTATTACTGCTGTGCTTCTTCTGTTTGTTACACAAATAAGGCACTGCTCCCAAGCTCACTTTTAGTAATGTTTTAAGAGCGATGCAAATGCTCTAGGACTAATCACTTAGGACACACATACAGTTGAAGTCGGAAGTTTACATACACCTTAGCCAAATACATTTAAACTCTGTTTTTCACAATTCCTGACATTTAATCCTAGTAAAAATGCCCTGTCTTAGGTCAGTTAGGATCACCACTTTATTTTAAGAATGTGAAATGTCAGAATAATAGTAGAGAGAATGATTTATTTCAGCTTTTATTTATTTCATCACATTCCCAGTGGGTCAGAAGTTTACATACACTCAATTGGTATTTGGTAGCATTGCCTTTAAATTGCTTAACTTGGGTCAAACGTTTCAGGTAGCCTTCCACAAGCTTTCCACAATAAGTTGGGTGAATTTCGGCCCATTCCTCCTGACAGAGCTGGTGTAACTGATTCAGGTTAGTAGGCCTCCTTGCTCGGACATGCGTTTTCAGTTCTGCCCACAAATTTTCTATAGGATTGAGGTCAGGGCTTTGTAATGGCCACTCCAATACCTTGACTTTGTTGTCCTTAAGCCATTTTGCAACAACTTTGGAAGTATGCTTGGGGTCATTGTCCATTTGGAAGACCCACTTGCGACCAAGCTTTAACTTCCTGACTGATGTCTTGAGATGTTGCTTCAATATATCCACAATATATCCACGGTTGGGATGGTGTTCTTCGGCTTGCAAGCCTCCCCCTTTTTCCTCCAAACATAACGATAGTCATTATGGCCAAACAGTTACATTTTTGTTTCATCAGACCAGAGAACATTTCTCCAAAAAGTACAATCTTCATAGTCTGGCTTTTTAATGGTGGTTTTGGAGCAGTGGCTTCTTCCCTGCTGAGAGGCCTTCCAGGTTATGTCGATATACGACTCGTTTTACTGTGGATATAGATACTTTTGGATCTGTTTCCTCCAGCATCTTCACATGGTCCTTCGCTGTTGTTCTGGGATTGATGTGCACTTTTCGCACTAAAGTGTGTTCATCTCTAGGAGACAGAACGCATCTCCTTCCTGAGCGGTATGACGGCTGCGCGGTATGACGGCTGTGTTTATACTTGCGTACTATTGTTTGTACAGATGAACGTGGTACCTTCAGGCGTTTGGAAATTGCTTCCAAGGATGAACCAGACTTGTGGAGGTCTACAATTTATTTCTGAGGTCTTGGCTGATTTCTTTAGATTTCCCATGATGTCATGCAAAGAGGCACTGAGTTTGAAGGTAGGCCTTGAAATACATCCACAGGTACACCTTCAATTGACTCATATTATGTCAAGTAGCCTATCAGAAGCTTCTAAAGCCATTACATAATTTTCTGGAATTTTCCAAGCTGTTTAAAGGCACAGTCAACTTAGTGTATGTAAACTTCTGACCCACTGGAATTGTGATACAGTGAATTATAAGTGAAATAATCTGTCTGTAAACAATTGTTGGAAAAATTACTTGTGTCATGCACAAAGTAGATGTCCTAACCAACTTGCCAAAACTATAGTTTGTTAACAAGACATTTGTGGAGTGGTTGAAAAATGAGTTTTAATGACTCCAACCTAAGTGTATGTAAACTTCCGACTTCAACTGTACATACACACACAAACACACACTGGGTACTTCAGCTAGAGGCAATGACTCAACTTCAGAGTTCATTTTATGGCGTCATTAATTATATTAAAATAAGTAGTCAAAATACAAGTGGTCTGCGCATGCCATTAGAATTACTCAGTGGGCTCAGGGGTGATACATTGCAGTACTCCTGACAGTTCTTTGAAACGCAGTGGAAGATTTATTAAAGTCTGGGCTGGGTAGTGCTGGTTTGGAGTGAGCCCGGCAAGCAGCAATGTAAAGTGGGATTATACAGAGGCTTGTGATGGCTGACGATACTCCTTCTACAACCCCGCTGGTGAGATGGCCGCATTATCCAGTATCAGGCCATTACTCTGTAGCGTGGAAATATTCTACTCACCTCTGTGTGTAAACACTGGACTTCATTAATATCTATCTCACTCATACACAGCAGGTCAGACAGACAGACAGACAGACAGACAGACAGACAGACAGACAGACAGACAGACAGACAGACAGACAGACAGGTGGGATGTAGGGCCAGAGGCTTGTGATAGCATTCAGAGACAAAACCTTGGACTCTGTGCTCAGCATAATGCCAGAGAGGAGAATGGCTGTGCCAGCACCCTGATTGGCCAGCAGATGGCCACACCTCTTGGTGGGGATGAGTAGTAGCATGACCTTCCCATCACTGCTAGAGACAGTGCCAGAGTGGCTTATGTGCCAGACAGGGCAGAGGGTTGACTGTAACACCACTGTAACCTCCCTCCCCCAGCCCCCAGCCTCCGCCCATGGCTCCATTCTGGTGCAGCTACAGGTCCCACTGTGCTGGGAGGTGACGGGGCAATTAGCTGAGAGCAGATGATCACCCTGCCATCGCCAGCGTGGCGCTGCCACCCCCTTCTGGGGCAAGAGGGCAGTTGGAATTAGTCTGGGATGGGGGGCACTAACACGCAGAAACCATGATGTCAGCGTTGTACCCTGGTGTGCGTGTTTATAAATGTGTGAAAGTATATGAGGGGTTATGATGACAGGAACAAACATCAGCTCCCCATGCGCCCACAGCATGCAGCAGTAGACCCCACCCCACATTAGTGTTCAGTCTCAGGTCCCAGGGGATCCGCAACGCCACAGAGTGGTCTGGATCACAGCTGACACCAACACACCCATCATACTAGGACTACAGCTAATGTGAATGATACTATGGAGTAAAGCTAATGTCATAATGACTCATAATAGAAAAAGCAGTTTGAGGTGCACTCACTTCTGTAGCAACAAAAAAGCTGCTGATCTTGTCCAGCCACAAGCACAACAGAGAACACCCAGATTCTATTAGAAACACTTACAAACCATTTAAAAGTGTCAGACTTAAAAGCCTGTTGTAAACAAAAACAGTCTCAATGAGATAAAGAATTGAGAGAGAGGAGAGGAGAGCGCAGGTGGAGTGGTTGAGACCTCTCTCCCCTCTCCTCTCCCAAGGGAGCTGGGGATGTGTCTGCTGTCTGCATCAGCTCACTGGGTGGAGTGGACCCAGGGAGACAGCCTGGCACCAGTCTGCCTGCCTGGCTAACAACCCTGCACCCACACACACACACACGCATGCACACAAAAAAGCTAAGAAACTTTTTTTTTAAACACACACACACACACACAGGTTAGATCTCAGACATTGAGAAGTCTGCTCCTGACAACTGGACGGCATCTCACTCTCCTTGGAAGGCGAACAATGGCTCTCTCTCTTAATTACAGGAAGGCAGACATGTAGCTTAATGTAGCCCAGGGCAGTGTGCTGGAGAGATGCTGTAGAGATGGAGGAAAGATGGAGGAGTGACAGGGATTCTTGAGGGCTTATCTAGCTGCATTTCCAGATTCAATTTGCCTGCACTCTGATAGCATTATCTTCCCATACAGACAATCTCCCCTCTCACTTCTTTGTTGTCTGTGCACTGAATAGTAAGGCTTACCTCAGGTATTTACATAAACATCCACAATGGGATAAGACTGGAGTCTAATGTGTAATGATTTCTGTACAGTTATCCATATACAGTAAATCCACCTGCAGGTTACTGAAATATATATGTTGTATTGGAAATGTGTTAATCAAAGGAAACATGTTTTATGCTAATGCAATTCCAATGATGAAAGTATTCCCATCTCAGCTCTCTATGTAGAACATCTTTGTTGTTTTCTCTGAGTCATAAAGTTTTGAAATGTACATCCACATTAGAGTATAACAATGGTCTCAGCTGTATCATAACAATGTCACTGAGTCTGTATGACTCATCAGATAGAGGTTAGGTTGATGAGATCATCCCCTCACAGTGATATTGCTCTCCTGATGCAAAACGACAAACCATGAGATCAGAGGTCATCAAAATGATGTCATACACTCGGAGTGATTTCATACCATACACGGGAAATGAAGAGCAAGAACCAGTAATTACACTGACTGGTTAGGAGAATGACCTCACCTACACAAGGACATTTCAGGACAGCTACAGCTTCATGATAGCTACAATCCTTATGAGAATCAAAACTACAACATAATATTGGATAGGATCTGCACTTTGAATTCAGGACACTCCCTCAACAAAAGTCTAAAGCAGCGATTCTCAACTGGTGGGTCGTGACCCAAATTTGGGTTGCTGAAGGTTTTGAGTGAGTTGTGGGTGTAAATTGTTTTGAACAGTGTTTATTTTTTATTTATTTTTATTTTTTTTATCCCCTTTTCTCCCCAATTTTTCGTTGTATCCAATCGCTAGTAATTACTATCTTGTCTCATCGCTACAACTCCCGTACGGGCTCGGGAGAGACGAAGGTCGAAAGTCATGCGTCCTCCGAAGCACAACCCAACCAAGCCGCACTGCTTCTTTAACACAGCGCACCTCCAACCCGGAAGCCAGCCGCACCAATGTGTCGGAGGAAACACCGTGCACCTGGCCCCCTTGGTTAGCGCGCACTGCGCCCAGCCCGCCACAGGAGTCGCTGGAGCGCGATGAGACAAGGAAATCCCTACCGGCCAAACCCTCCCTAACCCGGACGACGCTAGCCCAATTGTGCGTCGCCACACGGACCTCCCGGTCGCGGCCGGCTGCGACAGAGCCTGGGGGCGAACCCAGAGACTCTGGTGGCGCAGTTAGCACTGCGATGCAGTGCTCTAGACCACTGCGCCACCCGGGAGGCCCAGTTTTCTTATTTTTAAGAAGAAATACTCCAGTCTGAACTTAAATGACTTAAACTGAGCTGGGTGGCAGGGTAGCCTAGTGGTTTGAGCGTTGGGCTAGTAACCGAATACTTGCAAGTTCAAATTCCCAAACTGCCCCTGAACAAGGCAGTTAACCCACTGTTCCTAGGCTGTCATTGAAAATAAGAATTTTTTCTTAACTGATTTGCCTAGTTAAATAAAGGTAAAAAAAAAAAAAAAAAAGTATAAATAATGAATTCAATAATCTCTGGAAAAAGAACTTAAATCACAGTATTTTGGTTGATTTTGTGGTCTCAAGCCAGTGAGTTTATTAACATTCTTCAATATACAAGCATTTTTTTTTATTGACAATGAAATAGGTGGGAATGTTGTTCCCTTGCTACATTTACTATCAATATAGCATTTTTTTCCCCAGTTTGTATTCTGCCGATTTTTTTTTTTTGTGATGCGAATATTGGGTCGTGACTGAGATAAGATGGTTCAATTTGGGTCCCGAGGCAAAACCAGTTGAGAACTACTGGTCTAAAGTATCAACCGGCATTAATATAATAATTGTGATTCTCCTACAAAAATGCTACATTTTCACGTTTGTTGTTTAAAAAGAAGGCAATTTTACACTACAACCGAATCCATCAGGCTTGCCTACTCAGTGTTGTGCCTGTTAGGGCATGGCAGGTGAGTCTATTTCACTCTCTCTTTCCTTCCTCTCTCCCTCTCCACTCATACCCAGATCTGTAAACCATCTGTCCCCTGAGGGCGTCCCTGCCTGGCACAGCCGGCCAGCTTGTCTGACCACATCCCCCCTGGCAACGGTGGCAGCTGTGGTGTTTGGGCTCTCTCCGCTCGCTGCCTGCAGCCAGACTGGTGACTCCAGGTGCCAGGGGGGTAGCCAGGGGGGTAGCTGGGCACTCGGGCTCCTAGACAGCAGATGCTGCCAATTAACTTCCACGCCACAGGCTGGGAGAGGGGCTGGAGGAGCGGGGAGCGGGATCAGGAGCGGGCACAGCACTTATTGAGGTTGACTGGAGTCAGCTAGCTCGTCACAGGCCGAGCAGAGTGCTGCTATCCTCTTACTGTCTCTGTGCCCTGTCCCGGGGCACCACATGTCACATCAGAGCCTCTGAGAGGCACAGCTCAATTATAGTAGGGTGGAAACAATACATTACCCTTCACACTCCACCGCCATCACTCACAGTCAAATTACTTGAGCATCCGCTTTTGTTTATTTGCATTTGCTTCATTTCCCAGTTATGTTGAATTTAATTTTGAGCCTAGTGTACTTTTATCACAGCTAGCCTGGCAATCTCAGTCTTTGATTGAACCTAGCGAACTGTAGCAAAGGCAGAATAACAAGAGGCAACCTTGTGGGATGAAAAAAGGCTAGCTAGACCGTAGCCTCTCTAAGAGATGATAGGAGTATAGCTGTAGGTGTAGTGGAATAGGGATGGATGACATGACATGGAGAGCTCATCAATAGGGGGAGTGAGAGGACAAAATGGCCTCCAACAAGTGAGGTGCAGAGGAGGAGATTATGATGAATGGATGGGAATGAGGGACTGTATCTCACAGGTAGGTAGGGAGACCACCTCTCAGCCTCTCTGGGGTGCTGTGTGGGCTCTGGGTTTGAGTGACAGCCCTGTTTGGCTACAGGACAGCAGTGTGAAAATAGGGGCCAGCTGCTCCTCTCGGCTGACCCCTGGAACACAGCCCACCCCGCCCTCTCTTTCTCCCCCCCCCCCCCACACACACACAGCACAAAGGGGATGTGACTGCCATGACTTTGGGCAGGAAAGGGGATCAACCCCTAACTCGAAGGAGCAGGGGATTTTACTGTAGGGGATTCTCTCTCTTTCTCTGTCACCACACACACACACACCAAGCAGGAATGAGTTGGCGGTGGGTGAGTAACGTGCATTGTTTGCTTGTTTCCTCTGACTGTGTTGACAGGCCATTGCAGTGATTACCCTGGACATTGGGAATTACAGGCCATTATGAAAAGATTCTGGCTGCAAAAGCCTTGCCCGTAAAGCCCCAATGCTTTCAAACAACAGTAATATGTATCTTGTCATGTCAACAAAATACAGACCTGTATGCCTAATGTAACAGAAAAACGAACAAAAAAACATACAACTATAATCTTACACTGATGTTCCATAACCTTGTCCATCACATCTGACTCACATCATCACTAAGCTAACCATCCATACAGATGTTGGATCTTAATTTGATCACCCTGTTGCAGGAGACCTTTTCAAAAATGTAAAACTTGTAGTGTATTTGAGGTTTAAAACGTCAGACTTGATTTTCCCTTATGAAAAATCTATCAGCCCTTACAAAACATGTCCACTAATTATAATCCACATAATAATTCACATTTCCTGTTGATTATTTTCCTGCTGTAGCAAACTGGCTCAAATTAAGATCCTTCATCTGTATACAACACACTATCCCAGATCACCAACTAATCAACTGCATGACTATGCAGCATTGCCTTGCTCTAAGCAGAACTATATTTATTTCCTTCTATAAAGCAGCGGGTATTTACTTGCTCTTTAATATCCCTGATGGGTGATAGCATCGCAAGTCTTGGGGCCACTTTGTCATCAGAGTCTAATCCACCATGCACAGAGTGACAGATGACTTGTCGCAGAGCTAAGCGAGAATTTTACTGCAGATTGAAAAGCGGGAAAAAAGAGAGAAAGAAAGAAATTGCTCCATTACGCCACAAAGGTAAATCATTCAACGTGCTGGAGCTCCCAGAATGTAATTTACACATATCCATGCATTTTCATATGCAAATACATTTTCATTTACCTCTTGCTGTGTGTGTGTGTGCGTGTGCGTGTGCGTGTGCGTGTGCGTGTGTGCGTGTGTACACTAATAACACAGGAACCCATTAAGACCTCTAATATTGTGACAAGAATATTGTTTTTGCATGTTGTCTTACCAAAATAACATAATTTCACAGCAAACCCCTAAACTACGTATTTAAAACGTACTGGTACTCTACGTTTCCCTCAACACCTTATGGCTTGTTTCCATTGGCATGAAGAATGGCAGGATGTCTGATTGATGGTATGCATTCCATGTCATCTAACATCATTAGAACAATTCACCTCATCATAATAACACATGGGAAGATTCCCATCTCAGTCCTGTCAGACTCCCCCCAACCACTCCTTTCTCATCCTCCACTCATCACTCACCATGGAGATGCTGCTGGAAACCATTTGCTGGCCCTAATAAACTATCATCAAACCTGCTTCATACAAACAACCATTATCTCCTCCACTAACCATAGTTCAAAGGGTGTCCTTGAGAGAAATATAATCAATATGTAAGGCTTTCATGATTTGTCTTAATTAAGAAACAGGGCTATGGGAAAAAAGAAACACAATGACCTTTTCCTCTATGCACCCCATTATAAAATATTCAAATTTGGCCATAGCGTGGTTACACCTACTACATCAAATAGGGGGTGCTTATTTTTGTCCTGTTTCACTGCATGTACAAGTGGGTAACCTGCACGTTTGCGAGGTGTGAAATGGAAATGTATTTTTTGCATATCCCAACTCCCCCCGAGAGTGAGGTCACAGCCAGGGATTAGCCATTGCTAGCAGCAATTATGGTTAAGTACCTTGCTCAATGGCAGATCGACAGATCTTTCACCTTGTCAGATCAGGGATTCGAACTAGCATGGTTTCAGTTATTGGCCCAGCGCTCTAACCTCTAGGCTTCCTGCCGCCCACAGAGCCATCTCTTTCAGTGATGTCAAAAACATTTTCTCATACGAACAATATGTAAATGAGGAGACGACACAAAAAGCTCAACAAAAACACTAGGCAATTTTCAATTTTCCCATTATGCATAATGCCAATTTTCACTCTCCTGTTGAGTGCATAACCACAATTTTCTCAGACATGGTTCAACAACAGTCTCATGTAATGAAAAGACAAATGGCATTTTACACCTTGGTGCTGTGAAACGTACACACAGATCCATCCCTTTCACAGCAGATTGGCATGCTGTCGCCCTGCACCGAATCAAATATCCCACAGCAGGAAATAAACAGTTGGCCAGAGTAGAGATAAAGAGTGATGCCTAACAGCGTCCTGGAAGGCATCGACGTCCTCAACACATGCACGTTGTCTTCCTCCCGACAGTTTTACCCCTTGTCACCCATCTTTCATTTCCTCTCCAAAACAAAAGAACAGGACCTCCACTATGAATAATGGACGATCCACATCAATGTTCAATGAAGCAACATGGTTATTATTTTGAAGGTGGGTGAGGATTAATGAAAATATGACTTATTTATTTTTCTGTTGGAGGTGGAGTGGGATTTAGTGAGCTAGCAGCGAGCTGGACTGCAGATTACTGTTGCCATGATGGCATCCCTTCTGCCAACACTGTTATACGGCAGAAATCTCTTTAACACACTACTAAAGTGGAATGGGCCGGCCTGTGGTTAATAAAAACAACACAGAGGTCAAGGCTAAGGGAATTTACAAAGGAAAATACAAATGCATAAAAAAGCCAGCTTATTAAAAAAGCAACCAAGTAAAATAAAATGTTTTGACATCAAGATGATATTTCCAAGGATTAGATTCCTCCTTTAAATCAACCTTCGTTACAGTTGTGGTGTCCTTTGGGGCATTACGGGTTAACCCCACTTGGAGAAGACCAGGCAGAGATAGTGTGTGACCAGGCGGATGGGCCGCATATGGCCAAATCATAGCAAATCACCCTCAGTCACATCTGCCTTACAATACACCCCCGATGGTGAAATCACTGGGCTTATGTTTGAGTGAGCTTCAGAGCAAGCTGAGAGCAATCGTCCAGTATAGCAGGTGCCCTAGTCAACCCCATCAGAATTACACAGAGAAAGGCAATAACCTGCACCTGAGCTGGGAGAGTGGACAACAGGCCCAGCTGAGTCCAGGCCTGGATGAATTAGCAGTCCACTAGTGCTAGCCCAGTGATTATCGCCCAACGCTCTCCTGCTTGTACTCCCACTGTGAAATTGCAGGAGAGTTTCGCCAGTCATTTTTCATTGTCTGCTTATGACGTTCTGTGTGTGCTCAGTGACATTCATTTAACCCCCCACAATACACACACACACACACACACACACACACACACACACACACACACACACACACACACACACACACACACACACACACACACACACACACACACACACACACACACACACACACACACACACACACACACGCAAATCCGATCCCTGTGTTTTGTTGAATTCACTAAATGGAGGTCATTTAGGCATGTCCTCCACAGGCAGTCCTCACCCATATTCATTACAGCTGGTACCTTAGAGAGATACTGTATTGCTGCTGTTCACTCTGCCTGAAATAGCTGCTCACAGTGTTTGGCTCCAGCCAAAATATCTACCACCTAACTAAGGTACAAAGACTGCATGTGCATTTCTGTCCTCAAACTTGTTGTACTAGTGTGTGTTCCCTGAAGTCCTGCTGGTCTGTAAGAAATCTTCCTTCTGTGTTTGTCAGGTATTGTCCCCTCTTTCTCTCTCTCTCTCTCTGCTCCCCCCTCCTACGCCCTGTGCCGGGTGGATGCGCCATGTGGTGGGCTGCCTGTGCTGTGCAGTGGTGTGGAGATTGATGTGCGCTGACGCTGTTGCGTGATTGAAACACCTCTCCCCATAAAGCTGTCAGAGGGCTGATGGAGCCGCGGGGCCGTTTTATGCATTACACCTGTCGCCCTTCTTCTTCATACTGACACGCAATGAAATAGGAAAATCAGGATGTTTGTTTCCCCGGCCTTGAGACCGTACTGTTGAACCATGGAGTGCAACCGGGTGTCTGTTAGCAACCCCGGGCACCCCTGGTGCCGGTGAAGGCAGACGTGCTCTGGGTCCACAGCATCATGGCTCTACAGAGACACATACACACAGCCCCATAGGCCCTAGAGCAGGGGTCAGCAGCATGCGGCCCGCGGGCCAGAGCCGGCCAACAAGCGATTTGGGTAAAAAAAAGACTGTAAAATCACCTGGAATTCAGCTAAAAATGTGTTTACTTTAGGAAAACTGTTCCCAAGTATTCCCACGTAATGAAGGTATGAAATGATTGTTATGTAGATGTACATTAGGATACATTCTAATGAGAAAAATACTAAATCTTGTTCTCATGAACCGTTAGTCATATTGACTCCAGATTTGGAATAGCCTCTAATGAATTTGATAAGGATTAGTTACTGCATTGAAAGTCGGCCACGCTACACCACTAGATGGCATTATATAACACCAGGGCTGAAGAATTGAACTGATATACATGGCACCACGAAGTTGGGTATGTAAACCTTATGTACAGTATATGTCCTTAGCAACTGTGTGAATATAAAGCCACTGCAAACTTAGACGGCTGCACAAGACCAGTTGATCGCACTATAGATTCAATTTAAATTATGCAGACAAACAATGTGAAATATCATGATAGTATATCTGTATAATCACATATTGTTGCCCTATCATGTGGTCTGAGCAGAGTGAAAAGTGTTTCTTTTACTCAGGATAATCTCAAACCGGAAGTCCAGCTGCTAGTGCAGTCAGCGTATTACAGCTGTGAGAGTTTAATTATTTTCGAATGCTAATGTGGAGTGTACCAAGTGAGATTTAAATAATTTACACAAACTAGACTAAACTTCAATTGTGTCATCTTTGTGGTGTTGAGAGATAAACATGGTAATGCTTTCACTAATTGCACATAAAGGAAGATAGTTCCTATATGATAGAGTGCTTGCTTTGTTATCCAACTGATCTTGTTTCCTTTCTGTCATCCTTTGAACCCCGTTCATTGCTGCTCACAGCTATATTTATAATTATGTTCCGGCCTCATAAACTCTGACAAAAATTGTCCCACGGCTGAATCTAGTTGCCTACCCCTGCCCTAGAGAGACTACTGACCTCTTCATTGGTACCACAGGAACCTCTGACTGTAATTCATACATTTAGGCTTGGCTTCCATCCCAATGGGGAATTACTACTGTACTGGACCAGTAAAAGCGGAGAGTGTACCAGAGACGATAGAGAAAGTGAGACTCATTCGTAGGCTCATTTTCTCTGTTCAGTGCATAGCGAGTAGTACGGGGAGAACTAAGTAGACAATCACATTGGTGCCTATGAGAGAACTCCACTTAAAGGGAAATTTCACTGCTGCTCTATTTCACTATATACTGTATGTCCATTAATATATCATGTGTCATAACAATTTAGAATTTCCTCACTACATGCAAATATGAGTGTTTCTGCATCTCACCGGCAGAAACGGACCAGCTACATTTCCTGGTTGTAAGCAAACCACACAATCCAGAATTGATAGCAATTCCAAGATATGGAGGACTGCCCAGTTGATGTGAAAAATATCAAAAAGTCTGTGTTTGTAGCCAGCACTTTCAGCCAGAAGATTTAGAAACAGAACTGAAATCTCAACTGGGGTTGCCATGTCATTGAACGTTGACAAGTGATGCTATTGCATCGATTTCCCCCTTCACTTCAAAGAGGAAGGCATCCAATCAGCCAACATCAGCGCAGCAGAAAAAAGGACAAGCTGAGGTAAGGCAGCTAATGTTACCTAATTAACTAGTGAGCTACATTTATTTATCTAAACCAAAATCTAGCTAGCTAGCTTTCATAATAGGCTGGCTAGACATTCTAAAGAATATCAATGTCATTAGCCAACTGCTATCTGGTGATGTGATTTGTAACATTGCAAGCTAACATTAGTTTCGTTAGGTTACGTTTCTGTTGACATTTTAGAGTCCGATCCCATCAATATTTTCAGAGGCATCAACATCAAGCTCAGGACCAGGAACTAGTGTAAATCAACTTCTAAAATCTAACCATAATCAAAAAAATCTTTCCGGCATAGGCACAGCTGTCAATCTTTTGGTCCTTACATGAAACTGGTATACTTTTTTATTTATAAACATTTTCTTTAACCAATTTTGGCCTTTAATGTATGGCCGACAAACAAGTTCCTTACCTTCCCCCCTTCCACTTGCTTCTTCTGTTTTTGCGGTAATGCTGCAATCAGTTGGTTGCAATTTTGGACAGAGCAAACATTTCCATCTACTTTTGTTAGCTGCATGTGTGACATAACTCCACCAGTCCTATTTATAATATCATTAACAAAGTTTAAAACATGTTAAAAACAGTTTTTACAAAAATAATGTTTGGTTTATCAATTAGTATATTTTAGATTCACCATCATATTTGTTTTAATATTTGTTGTGTCTTTTCTGGTGGATTAGACAAAAATATCAACCAGCTTTCTATGGCTTGTTTTAAAATAACCGAAAGTGAGAGGTTATAATCTGAATAATGGGGAAAGTGCAATTTTTTAACACTGGGAGAGCCATTCTTAATAATCTGCTGGAAAACCAAAAGTACAACTTTTGTATGACTGAAGCCTTTACGGAGAAGGTCAATGCTTTACTATTGAATCATTTCAGCCCTCTGAATTCATATTCATTATCTAAATAGGCCCGTTTCATTTTGTCTGGCTTGCTGTTCCAAATAATGTGGAATATTTTTTGCTCATATCATTTAAAAAACATGTCGTTAAGTGTAGGCAGGGCCATAAGTACATAGTTAAACTAGGATATGACTAAAGAATTAATTTGGGTGATTTTTCCACAAATAGACAGCAAGATGAATATAAACAGTGTAGTTATTCCCTCCGCAAGGCAATCAAACAAGCGAAATGTCGGTATAGGAACAAAGTGGAGTCGCAATTCAACGGCTCAGACATAAGACGTATGTGGCAGGGTCTACAGGCAATCACAGACAACAAAAAGAAAACCAGCCACGTCACAGACTCCGACGTCTTGCTTCCAGACAAACTAAACACCTTCTTTGCCTGCTTTGAGCAAAATACAATGCCACCGACGCGGCCCACTACCAAGGACTGCGGGCCCCCCTCTCCTTCTCTGCGGCCGACGTGAGGAAGACATTTAAACGTGTCGATTCTCGCAAGGCTGCCGGCCCAGACGGCATCCCTAGCCGCGTCCTCATAGCATGTGCAGACCAGCTGTCTGGTGTATTTACGGACATATTCAATCTCTCCCTCCCAGTCTGCTGTCCCCACATGTTTCAATATGGCCACCATTGTCCCTTTACCCAATAAGGCAAAGATAACTGAACAAAATGACTATCGCCCCGTAGCACTCACTTCTGTCATCATGAAGTGCTTTGAGAGACTAGTCAAGGATCATATCACCTCCACCTTACCTGCCACCCTAGACCCACTTCAATTTGCATTCTGCCCCAGTAGGTTCACAGACGATGCAATCACCATCACACTGCACACTGCACACTGCCCTATCCCACCTGGACAAGAGGAATACCTATGTAAGACTACAGCACAGCATTCAACACCATAGTACCCTCCAAACTCATCATTATGCTTGAAGCCCTGGGTCTCAACCCTGCCCTGTGCACGTCTCCAACTCAATCATCAAGTTTGCAGACAACACAACAGTAGTGGGCTTGATTACCAACAACGACGAGACAGCCTACAGGGAGGAGGTGAGGACACTCGGAGTGTGGTGTCAGGAAAACAAAAGAGATTATCGTGGACTTCAGGAAACAGCAGAGGGAGCACCCCCCCCCTATCCACATCGATGGTACAGCAGTGGAGAAGTTGGAAAGTTTTAAGTTCCTCAGCGTACACATCACGGACAAACTGAAATGGTCCACCCACACAGACAGTGTAATGAAGAAGGCGCAACAGTGCCTCTTCAACCTTAGGAAGCTGAAGAAAGGTGGCTTGTCACCTAAAACCCTCACAAACTTTTACAGATGCACAATTGAGAGCATCCTGTCGGGTTGTATCACCGCCTGGTACGGTAAGTGCACCGCCCACAACCACAAGGCTCTCCAGATGGTGGTGCGGTCTATACAACACATCACCGGGGGCAAACTACCTGCCCTCCAGGACACCTACAGCACCCGATGTCACAGCAAGGCCAAAAAAATCATCAAGGACAACAACCACCCAAGCCACTGCCTGTTCACCGCGCTACCATCCAGAAGGCGAGGTCAGTACAGGTGCATCAATGTTGGGACTGAGTGACTGAAAAACAGCTTCTATCTCAAGGATATCAGACTGTTAAACAGCCATCATTAACATAGAGGCTGCTGCCTAAATACAGACTCAAAATCATTGGTCAATTTAATAAATGGATTACTAGTCACTTTAATAATGTCACTTTAATAATGTTTACATATCTTACATACTCATCTCATTTGCACAGTATATACTGTATTTTATACCATCTATTGCATCTTGCCTATGCTGCTCGGTCATCGCTCATCCATATATTTATATGTACATATTCTTATTCCATCCCTTTAGATTTGTGTGTATTAGGTAGTTGTTGTGGAATTGTTAGATTATTTGTTAGATATTACTGCAGTGTCGGAAGTAGAAGCACAAGCATTTCGCTACACTCGCATTAACATCTGCTAACCATGTGTATGTGACCAATAAAATTTGATTTACTTTTCCATGGTAGCAAGATCTGATCTAACGTTATATTAAAATGTATTGTAGTGAGAGAGTTTCTTTCTTTCGGGATATGAATACCGAGTATGTCCACTTCACTGTCAGACCATGTTATTGGTAAACTACATGGTAATGTAAAAGTTGTATTTTTTAGCAATCCTATACGTAATACCTAACACTTAACATAGTTTGGTTGTAATTCAGAGAGGTTAGAAATTATCTAGATTCTCTATGAGGCTGTGCAGGGATTCAAATTGAGGATTTAGTGTACAATGACACCTTGGTTTTTAAACCCCGGAGTTCTAGCCCCTTGATATTATTGTTGGATCTAATTTTAAAAGCATTTGAATGGCCATAATAAATAGATATGCAGTTAGTGGACAACCTTGTTTCACTCCTCTTGACAGTTTAATACTTTCTGAGAAAAGGAGGTATTAGTAAGGAGGGGATGGTGTGGGTGACCTACTGGTGTCTGTTGGGGGTGAGTATTGTGTGAAGGTTAGTATGCATGATCAATAGTATGCAATCATCAATACACTAAGCTGTCTTCAAGACAAGTGCTCCTCAAACTTTACATACCCTTGCAGTCAGTTCTTTGGCATGGGTGAGGGGCTGTTAGTAAACTTTTCTAGTCTATTCACTTTATTGTGGGCAATACTTGTCTATTCAACAGTACAACTGTAGGTGCTCATACACAACAGTACACGACTAAACTGTCTACAAGTCAAGCCCCCCTCAAACTTTTCACATCTTTGCTAACAGCCCATTAATGCCCCATTATTGACACTGAGTGTACATCATGATCAGTCTTCATGTCTTTATAGGAGACTTTCAGTACAAACAAATCTGCAAGAGGTCGAAGAAGTGGGTGGTGAACATTTGTGTACGAAAGGCTTCCCCACCTGGCTGTGGAGTGCCGTAAGGAACAGACGGTTGTCTACAAGGAGCCAGAGTCACAGGCCCCCAAAGCCAACATCCCTGCCAACATAGCCACAGCGCCGAAGCCTGCTAAACCAGCTGCCATTACCTAACACGAGAAGATGTTCACCAGCTGAAGAAAATTCAGGAACCTGTCTGGAACATTAAACCAACACAACATCCATATTCAGTTTGACTGATGTTGTAGTATAATATAGAATGCCTAGTATGCTCACAAATGCATTGTGGTATAGATATTGATATGTATATAATGGTGTTTTATATGCTGAACAAAAATATAAATGCAACATGCCACAATTTCAATGATTTTACTGAGTTTCAGTCCATTGAATCTATGGATGTCACATGACTGGGAAGGGGCGCAGCCATGAGTGGGCCTGGGAGGGCATAGGCCCACCCACTTGGGAGCCAGGCCCACTCATGGCTGCGCCCCTTCCCAGTCATGTGACATCCATAGATTCAATTGACTGATATGAACTGTGGATGAGTTTTTCCCCACAAAAGGGCTTTATTACATCAGCTGTCTGACTGGCTGGTCTCAGACGATCCCGGAAGTAGAGGTCCTGGGCTGGCGTGGTTACACGTGGTCAGCAGTTGTGAGGCCGGTTGGACATACAACCAAATTCTCTAAAACAATGTTGGAGGTGGCTTAGGGAAGAGAAATTAACATTAAATTATCTGTCAACAGCATGCCAATTGCTCTCTTCCTCAAAACTTGAGACATCTATGGCGTAGTTTTTAATGACAAAACTGCACATTTCAAAGTGGGCTTTAATTGTCCCCAGCACAAGGTTCACCCGTGTAATGATCATGCTGTTTAATCAGCTTCTTGATATGCCACACCTGTCAGGTGGATGGATTATATTGGCAAAGGAGAAATGCTCACTAACAGGGATGTAAACAAATTTGTGCACAACATTGAGAAATATGACTGACCAGCTCGATTCAGTCTTATGTAGCAACATTTGAAATGGTGATATTTACATTGGATAAAAGTAGAGACTCAGAGCTAGAAAAAGGTATATCATACACTATAGTTGAGGAACAATGGGAAAGTAATTCTGTTTGAAAGTTGATAAACTTGTACGCTCACCTTTGAGAAAATGGCGCTTGAATATTTTTGGTACCTACTGGAGACTCTTCTTTGTCTACACCCACCCATCTCTTTAAGGATTCACATGTGAGGCTATGTACTAAACAACCAAAGATTTCAAGACTAAAGGCTGGCTTAAACTACGGGTGTGTTCGTAAATTTTATCTGAAGTGCCAGAGTGTGCTCTGGGCATTCGTAAACTCAGAGCGTTGTCAGATTGCCCGTTCGTAAATTCAAAGCGGTACACTCTCGGAGCGTTCAGAGCGCACACTGGACTCCTTCGCCGAGGAGGAGGGTTTATCCGAGCGTTCTGACCTAAGAAATCCAGTCAAGCACCCAAGCTAACTGGCTAGCTTGCTAGCTACTTCCAGACACAAATGAGAGAACAGCTGAATCTGACCATTTTACTCGCCCTAGCAGAGCTGGTTAGGCTGTTTATATGTTATCCAGAGCATTGGTGACTGCAAATGTGCTGCTGGTAGCATTTTAAATACGCTTTTTTGGCAACGTTTTCTGACACCGGACATATTCAACGGGTGTTGAGCATTCGTAAATTTGTCAGTTATTCTGTATTCTTGCACACTCAGACGAGAGTGCTCTGAAATTGGAGTTGATAGCCAGAGCGAATTTACTAGCTACGTCTATCGACAGTTGTTGCAGTGACATCATAAACATTCTATTGAAATAGTTACTTGCATAGTGGAGTCTTTTCTTTAGACATGTAGCTAGCTGGCTAAACAATGAACCATAATCTCAATTCATAACGTTACTACTCTGTATGAATCTACAGGTAACTAACCAACCAGGTTCAATGTTAGCTAGCTAACATTAGGCTATAACTAGCAATGCAAATGGCTCTGAGATACGAATAATATTACTACACAGATCATACACGTAATATTAGCTAGCTAGCCAGCCAGATAAAGTTAGCTAGCAAGCTAAAAGTACACTATAACTTGAAATGAAAACAACTTTCTGACAAAATTAGAAACGTCCAATATCTGAAAATGTAGCTAGCTAGACTCTCTTACCCGTATATATGGATGGACGCTTCTCCCTCTCTGTCATGGATGCCATGGTTGCCCTTAGTTTGAAGATGTAATCCGGAGACAGATGTTTTATACAACAGCCTTCTGTGTGTTCTCTTTTCGACTCTGTCTGCATATTTGCAATCAACGCCAGAATTTTCTCCATCTCCTTAGCTATCATACTCTAATTCCACTGATTTCAAAACTCGGTCCTGCAGAAAGTGGAGAACAACGCTTATGCAGTTCTACTACGTGATATCTTTCAAAAAAGCCGCAGTAGAAAGTATTACCTACACATACTGAGCAGCTCATGCTATAGACAGAAGCGAGGTACATGGCAGACCAATCTGAACTCATCTCTCGGCATGTCCAGTGAACTCATTATCTCAGCCAATCATGGATAACGGTGAAGGTTGCTCACTTTTTCCGGGGCTAAACCAACTAGGCTCATAATTTAACAATTGATTTCATATTTACAGATGGCATACAAGTTTGTTATTAAGGCACATGAAAGTTCACATGTTCCAGAACACATTTTGATTAAAAAAAAAGTTTATGTTCAAATGGCGCTCCTGTGAATTAGTGACGCGCGACATATTTCTAGTTTCCTATGTCCAGTTTCCTGAAACGAGTCACAAATACGTTTTTTGTGCACATGGAACATTTCTGGATTTTTTTTTCAGCTCATGAAACATGGGACCAACACATTACATGTTGCGTTTATATTTTTGTTCAGTATATCATCTTTTTTACAAGTGTACTGACAAGTGACTAAATTATTCCAGCTGCATCAGAAACCAATAAAGTGTTGACTTCAACTTCTTGATCAATTCATTGTGATACATGAAATGTATTTGGATAAACTAGCTTCAGTCTTACTGCTAAAACAAATGATGCACAGTGTTTTAAACTTTAATTTGTTGGCAAGTAAACATGTTTTAATAAAATAGTAGATTAGTCTCAATATACCAAATAAGTAGACATTGCTGGTATTCAAGAGAAAGTTTATTTGTTTTGGATACCGAGGTGAGTTTACTCAGCAGTATGCAGAAACAGTTATTGCAATGTATGACATATATAATAGCATAATAAAAATATAATACTAACGCTTAGAATAAATACTACAGTTCTACAAAGGAAATACTTGTAACGTTCGTCGTTGGGAGAAAGAGAGGAGGACCAAGGTGCAGCGTGGTAAGTATTCATTATCTCTTTTAATGAAAACGAATACTCGAACAAAAACAACAAAATACGAGAACGAAATGAAACAGTCCTGAACGGTGAAAATACAGAACAGAAAATAAACACCCACGAAACACAGGTGGAAAAAGGCTACCTAAGTATGATTCTCAATCAGAGACAACTAACGACACCTGCCTCTGATTAAGAACCATACCAGGCCAAACGTAAAACACAACATAGAAAAACGAACATAGACAACCCACCCAACTCACGCCCTGACCATACTAAAACAAAGAAATAACAAAAGAACTAGGGTCAGAACGTGACAATACTTGCATAGGGTGTGTTTGGGTGGTGAAGTGAGGTGTTCGGAGTCACTTTGATACAAGGGGAGATTTTTGTTATGGGACCTTTCACATCTCCTCTTGAGAGTCATCAACTTCTTTGTATCCAAGTGGTAATGTCTGTCAGAGAAAAATGAATGCTATTATACATTCATGGGCAATCGTTGTGTATTGTCTGTATTCCTACTGTAGCAACATGGTGTAGAATATGAGACATCTCACAAACATACGTTAGCTAGCTAGCTACATTACTGTCACGTTCCTGACCTGTTTTCCATTGTTTTTGTATGTGTTTAGTTGGTCAGGGCGTGAGTTGGGGTGGGCATTCTATGTTATGTGTTTCTATGTTTGGTTAAATGTGTTGCCTGATATGGTTCTCAATTAGAGGCAGGTGTTTGACTTTTCCTCTGATTGAGAACCATATTAAGGTAGGCTGTTCTCACTGTTTGTTTGTGGGCGATTGTCTTCCGTGTCTGTGTATGTCGCACCACACGGGACTGTTTCGTTGTCGTTCGTGTATGTAGTCTGTTCCTGTTCGTGCGTTCTTCGTGTTATTATGTAAGTTCCCTGTTCAGGTCTGTCTACGTCGTTTTGTAGTTATTCAAGTGTATTTCGTGTCAGTGTTCGTCTTGTTTAATAAATTAATTTATGTCTTCATACAACGCTGCGTTTTGGTCCGACCCTTACTCCTTCTCCTCATCCGAGGAGGAGGAAGTAGACAGCCGTTACAATTACACAGGTATAATTACTCCAATACTTATATGAGTTATCAAGACAAAGTCATTCCTTTACTCTCCTCCATCATCATCATCAAAACAATTATCCAGTTTTGCTCCAAATGAGAGGCACTGAGGCTAGTTAAGCTATTTATCGAGCTAGTTATAACGTTAAACTACAGTACATTTTAGGTATAGCAAACACAGCTCGCTAGCTAGATACAGTAGCTAGCTAAACTTGGCTAGCTTGGCTTGTAATGGTCCTAGCAAACCCCGTAACGGCTAAATTTATCACCAAATTGTACTGTACTGAACAACAGTGCCTAGTGTTAAAAGAGAACTTATATTGCTAGCTAGCGACCAACAGCAAAACAACTTACTTGTCTAGGCTGCCACATCTGCTTGCTGGTCTCACAATTATTTTTCTCGCTGTCTCAACTTCTCTTCAGTGTATTCCGGCTCAAATAAATAGGACTGTATGTTCCTATGTAAAAGAACATAAAAAATGTTTAGTCGTCCAGCTCTTCTTGGAAAGAGGAATCATCAGAAGCAGCCATTGTAGCTAATTATTTAGCAATTTCAGATAGACAGTGCACGGTAACATAGCTCCTGCGAACCTGTAAACTAGTACCGCCCCCATTTTGAAAAGCCAGCCTTCAAGGGTGTGAAGAATGAAGTAGTCTTTACAAAGCAAGGGAAAATGAGTCAACCTAGATATTCAACCGAGACAAGTCCAAATGTTTATTGAACAAGGACAACCATATCTACTCGTTGCTAGCATGATCGTTCAATCTGCGAAACTCAAATGCCACAATAATCGCTACAAAACATGACTCCATTCAGTTTTAGATCAGACAGCAGGCTCAATCAACCAATGATGTAATTGGTTGAACTCTCCCAGCTCGAAAATTTAAAAAATACAGCTATAGTGCATAATTATGTCCGAAACACCTTCTCATCAATCAGAAATATGTAGGGAGACTGGGAAATACTCCAAATAGTGTCTGGTGGTGAAGTTTCCCTTTAAGTCGACCGGAACTGTGACCATTTTGTTCAACGGTAAAAGGCAGTTTTGCGCAATCTTTATAATCCATCATCTTTGAGTGTACTTGTGTTCTGCTCCTGGCAGATCGCACTGGGCTCTTCTCCCAAGTCATATAACTTTGCCAGAAGACGACGCGCTCCAGCTCTGACTCCCCACTAGCTACCACTGGCCTTGGATGTGCCTTCTACAGCCAGAAGGAGCCCCCCCCACAGCTACATTTGATTTCACATTTGAAGTGACCTTTGTAATATAGCTCCAGGTGCTCATCTGATGATTTATGTAACCAAAGTGGGAGCCAGGTCCAGCCATGGCTGTACCCCTGCCCAGTTATTTGAACTCCATAGATTAGGGCCTAATGCATTTATTTCAATTGACTGATTTCCTTATATGATCTGTAACTCAGCAACAAAAAAAATATATCCTGTAGTCTTCACCCGTTTCCTTAATGGGAATGTCTGCTATTTCACACAGCATGAGTCTAATATTTGCATAAATTACCCCAAAAAATGTCACTCTCAATCCTGCACTACTTTCACTGTTTAACAAACAACCTCTTCAAAAATCCACTACAAGATCAAAACATACTTCTCTGCACTTTGTGTAATTATAATCCTTAACAAAACAATTACCATCTTTTTTATATTGCAAAAGTTCAACCAGTTAAAAAAACTCACTAACACAGAATACTGCAGAACAGTATGATTACATAGAAGTCTTGAAGCCCCCCTCTTCATTTACTTGAGAACACACAACCCCTGTAACCCTGTGAGATAAATGATGGAATGTGGTTCCAATTTCTTCAAACAAACTCTTGATCATATTTAGCCTGATGGTTCCTCCCTTTAAACCCCTCTGATGGTTCCTCCCTCTAAATCCACCTACCAAGACAAAGTCACATCTGTGACATGATTCTTATTGATTGTAAGAAATGTATTAGAAAGCCATTCCTCCTTGGATTGATCTCATTGGTTGTCTGTTCGGGATAGACAATATTGACAGAGTGCAGAGCTGATCAATTGTTGAATATCTGGATTACTCTCTGAATTCTGTGAGATTGAGGTATTACAAGACTACAAATGATCTTGTAAAGGAGACAAAGCTTCCAAGTTGGAATGCATGAAAGCAATCCTTCCCGTGAGACCAGATAGTCGTAGAGGCCACAGAGACTGGGCTTCCATTCTTCCATGCCAGTGACACTGGCATACAAAAATAGCTCAGTCAACCAAAATATTACCCTCTCTGGCACCCGTGTTAAAACCAGGCAAGACAAATGACATTCATTCCCGGACGACTCATTTATTCAAAGAGTGTGATAATTAATGCTACACTCCATTGACCAAACAAATATCTTTGTCAAGGTGCTTGTTGCTATACAAGTCCTTCTCCTATTCTCAAAGACATTATAACAAGCCGCCTTAATTACTTCCATCCCATAGACTCTGTGAGCATTAGGCACCGACTCACCCTAACCCTCCCTTCCAACAAGCACATAAAATATTTTATCGTGATGGCGCCCCGCTAACTTTAATAAACTGAACGACCTTGCGGGATTGCACAGGGGATAAATGAAGTTTCCCTTCCCCACTAGTAGAAGCAACCACCACACAGGGGTCCTTATCTGGCCTCCACTTAATTACGTGCTTTAATTCTAACATTTTTTAATGCCCCCTCACCACGAAGAGACAACCTGTTTTAATTAAACAAATGAATGTGGTGCTTATCGTACGGGATCAACGCTCTCATTTGTTAATAGTTAAGGACGCTGATAATGTTATCTAGAGACCTATAAGAAATTTCATCATACAGAAAGAAAATCGATCTTATCTCCTATCAGTGTGATGATATACATATTTATGTGTGGATTTAACATCTCATTAGATGCAGGAGACATGTCTACTTATTTCTATCTTCATCTGATGAGGTAGCCCCATTCTCCTTATTACAGTGATGGAGGCCATTTTATATGAGGGCAAAATGCTGCAGGCTCTTTATTCTGCTTTAAACCAATACTGTTTACTATCCGTATTATACACCCAACTGAGCTGCTTTTCTATGAGCTGCTTGCGTATGACTACTATGCATGATCATTCAACGCTATTGCATAGGAATCTCTGGATATACAGTACCCTATTAGCTCTGCCTCATTGAGTGAGTACAGAAACATCAAAAGACAATACTCATGGACAACATACAAAATGCACACTCGTGGTGTTATTTCTGAATAAGAGTTAAATGGCCATAGAATCAGGACATTGCTACACACTGGTACAACAGCCATGCACATGAATGTAAATGTCACAAAGCTGCTTGTCCACAGAAAGCAATTGCTTTGGCTTTCCAAAACAGATATTTTGTTTGCCTTCACACGAAGAGAAGACAAGGAACTTGCACAAGGGAATCTTGCCAATGAATATTTTCACACAATCATTTCCCACCCCTCCCGCCCATTCTGAAGGGGAGCTGAGAGGCACTCTAAAAGTCATTTACACTTCCTAGCTTGTTTATGGGAGTTATATAACATATTTAGCACAATAGCTAACACCAAGGGTTCCTGCAAGCTGTCTGACCAAATTTTATGGGAAAAGTGTCAGAAAAGACATTATCCCAACAGGAGAGGCCTGTTACAGATTACTGCTGGTTGCTCATTTATATTAGCAGTGAAGCAATGGGTGGAAGGTTAAAGTGATTTTACAGTGGTAAAGTAGTAACTGCTGATCTGTTCCCACCCAGCGTAATGCTAAAATAACAAAATGATCAGCCTTTAATGGCCCAAACACTGATTTGAGCCTCAGCCAAGAAAATCACTTGATTACTACACAATAACCAGGAGCAGATTGCTGAATGTTTTCCTACTTGGTAGACGTCATCTACACTAGGGGATTTACTGGTGCTGATATTTGCTAGAAAAGTGTGTGTGTGTGTGTGTGCCGTTTGTAGAGATCCTATCCACTGTTACACAATCAACTCTTATGAGTTACTAGTATGAAACCGTCTTCTTCAAGGATGCCATCACATGTTTCAACATAAAGACCAACAGACAGATTTATTGTGTGATTCCATACTTCTTGTTAAGGTAAAGAGCTCTGTATAAGTTTGACGGCATACTTATTATTTTTTTGCATTGTGATAAACTGCCTTGATGAGCTGGCAATCTCTGTCTCCCAGCTGTTCAGCTGGCTCCTAAAACTGGTGAGGTGCCACTGTGAGTGGAGACCAGCTCACCTACCGAAAACTGTCTCAGGGAAAAGCCGCAGCCTTCCTCTCTAGAGTAACTACTGGAAATATCTGAGAGCAGTGCACCCTGGTGACATGGCTGAGATATAGACATCCAAAACACTGACAGGTCCTGACAAATGAGAACCAGTTCAACTTAAACAGCTCATTCTCAGCCCTTTGCCCAAATGACACTCCCTTCTCTAAAAGGCAAAAAACTGTCAGACACGTTTGTGGGGAAGTAGGTGCCCTCAGGCTATGACATCACACGTCCTTCAGGAGGTCCAGTGAGGGAGCTAGCATGCATCAGTGGGCCAGAGAATCTGCTTAATGTGCTACACGAGGGAACTATTCTATTCTGTTTGACCGCTGAGAGACCTGGCACATCAAAACAAACAGAGAGGAGCTTTACCAACTGATCAGACACATGGAACTTTACCATTCACCACAGGACTGCCCCATTTTATCAATGACAGGAGGGATATTTAATCCCATTTTCTTGATCATCGTGCTGCTGTGTCTGTCTAATTTGATTATATCATATTTCCCTGTAATTATGCTGAATGGAAACTACCCAAAAGTATATTTTATCCACTAATTTCTCCTCCTTAAAAGATACAATTAACAGTCCTACATGGATCCTCTAAAAAAAAGAGTATGCTCTGTATGTGAAGAAAGGAATAAAGAGTGATTCTGATTACTTCTTCTGTTCCCATTCATATCTTGAAAAAACACAAAGAACAAGAGAGAAATAAAGCCGCCGCCTCCAAAACACAGATCACAAGAATTGGTGGTGAGGAGACCCACCATACAGTCTCCCACTACTAGTGCTCAGTGATTAGTGCTTTTTGTGGTCAGTTTGGTTTTGGTTTGATTATAAAAGAAGAAGAAACAATTAATAAAAGTCCCATAATGATAGTGACTACCCATTACTACTAATCACTTATTAACCATCAATTTATTCACATTACTTTAATAAAATATTTGTTTTATTTGATGATTTTATTATTTCATTCATCTCATCTCTATAGAGCTGCTGCCTATGCTGTCTGACAAAATAACTATTTTAGTAGTTCTTCAGCATACTGCTGATCACTGTAGATCATGTATTTTCAGGCTCGTGAAGCAACTGCTTTCTATCCCTCTCAATCGCGTGTTCTCTCTTCTCTCAGTCTCCATGTCCCGGACAGACAGTTTAAGCGGGCGTGCAATGGATTATGGTCATTGTAGTTAATTACCACATTTTCACCGCTAAACTATGTAGAATATTGACCTGTTGGAAACTACAACTCCGTACTACATCGCATAGTTCTGGCTTGATCTAATGTATCTCTACAGAAACTTCACATCGAGCTCAAAGAAAAAAAACGAACTAAATGGATTTCGGTCAGTTCGTTAAAAAAAAATGTTTTAACGAAATTTCAGTTGATTTGCTCAGCACTATCCCCCAACCCCTCACCCTCCTCGAGGTGATAAATGTCTCTGTGGGTGGGGAGGGAGAGAGGGATGTGCCAACAACTCCAACATTACTCAAGCAACGGAGAGGTGAAGATTTGATTTCCCATCTCATCAAGTAGCCGGAGGAGTTGGAGTCTCTCAAATGAACTTGACTTGAACCCTTCAGTGGCAAGCGCTCCACAGTAATCAACCGCCTGGCTGTGGCCCCTCCCACCCCTCCTCTCATTCTAGTCACAGCCAGACCCTGGTAGGATTGCACCCACAGAGGGCTGGCCAACACACAGATCACAGAACTGCATTTCTCTGACACCATGATACAGTGCCTTGCAAAAGTATTTCATTTGAAATGAAAAAAAATAACTTGTTTAAAAAAAATCTACAAAATTCAAAACTGAAAAGTGGTGTGTGCATATGTATTCACCCCCTTTACTATGAAGCCCCTAAATAAGATCTGGTGCAACCAATTACCTTCAGAAGGCACATCATTAGTTAAATAAAGTCCACATGTGTGCAATCTAAGTGTCACATGATCTGTCACATGATCTCAGTATATATACAGTGGGGCAAAAAAGTATTTAGTCAGCCACCAATTGTGCAAGTTCTCCCACTTAAAAAGATGAACTCCCTCCAAAGATTTTCTATGGGGTTGAGATCTGGAGACTGGCTAGGCCACTCCAGGACCTTGAAATGCTTCTTATGAAGCCACTCCTTCGTTGCCCGGGCGGTGTGTTTGGGATCATTGTCATGCTGAAAGACCCAGCCACGTTTCATCTTCAATGCCCTTGCTGATGGAAGAAGGTTTTCACTCAAAATCTCACGATACATGGCCCCATTCATTCTTTCCTTTACATGGATCAGTCGTCCTGGTCCCTTTGCAGAAAAACAGCCCCAAAGCATGATGTTTCCAACCCCATGCTTCACAGTAGGTATGGTGTTCTTTGGATGCAACTCAACATTCTTTGTTCTCCAAACACGACGAGTTGAGTTTTTACCAAAAAGTTCTATTTTGGTTTCATCTGACCATATGACATTCTCCCAATCTTCTTCTGGATCATCCAAATGCTCTCTAGCATGATCTCAGGAGGCTCTCCAGAGGGTAGTGAGGTCTGCACAACGCATCACCGGGGACAAACTACCTGTCCTCCAGGACACCTACACCACCCGATGTCACAGGAAGGCCATAAAGATCATCAAGGACAACAACCACCCAAGCCACTGCCTGTTCACCCCGCTATCATCCAGAAGGCGAGGTCAGTACAGGTGCATCAAAGCAGGGACCGAGAGACTGAAAAACAGCTTCTATCTCAAGGCCATCAGACTGTTAAACAGCCACCACTAACATTTAGCGGCCGCTGCCAACATACTGACTCAACTCCAGCCACTTTAATAATGGGAATGGATGGAAATGATGTAAAAATGTACCACTAGCCACTTTAAACAATGCCACTTAATATAATGTTTACATACCCTACATTACTCATCTCATATGTATATGTATATACTGTACTCTAATATCATCTACTGCATCTTGCCATCTTTATGTAATACATGTATCACTAGCCACTTTAAAATATGCCACTTTATGTTTACATACACTACATTACTCATCTCATATGTATATACTGTACTCTATACCATCTACTGCATCTTGCCTATGCCGTTCTGTACCATCACTCATTCATATATCTTTATGTACATATTCTTTATCCCTTTACACTTGTGTGTATAACTTCTTATGGCTGCAAGGCAAAGTGTTGAGTATCCAGTGAAATCGTGCCCATTTCAAACGGCCTCCTACTCAAATCTTGCTCGTACAATATGAATATTATTATTCTTTTTGGATAGAAAACACTTTCTAGTTTCTAAAAGAGTTGGAATTATTTCTCTGAGTGAAACAGAAGTCCTTCTGCAGCACTTTTCCTGACCAGGAAGTGAAATGTCAGAAATCGATGCTCTTTTCAACTTGATGCCTATACATGGTCTTGACACTTAGGAGTCTGCTGACACTCTATACGCCTTCCTATTGGTGTAAAGAGGATGTCAGAGAAGAAATGTTTGTGCTCATCTTACTCTGTGGTGGAAAAAAACCTATTTCTTTGACGTGACCGTCCACTTCCGGTACTCTGGAGGAAGTGGGATTGACTTCTGTTTTGCCTTGGTAACGAACGGCTAACGTCTCCGGCTCAAATTTTTTTTGATACATGTGACCATATCATCGTAATGTATGTTTTTTCAATATAGTTTAATCAGATTATTGAAACTTTATTCGGGAGTTTTGCCGTGTTCCGTCCTCTGACTGTGTTTACGTTGGAGAAATTTATGCCACTCGGCTAGTGCCAATGCTAATTGAAGAGGGAAATTTGCCATTCTGAATCGAAACAACGACTCATCTGGACAGAGGACACGTTCTTCCACATTCTGATGAAAGATCAGCAAAAGTAAGACCCATTTTATCATGTTATTTCATATATCTGTCGTGCATGTGAACTGGCCGTGGGCGCCCAATTATTTCTGTCTATTGTAGCTACGCTAATATAGCGATACATTTTGTTTTCGCTGTAAAACATTTAATAAATCGGAAATATTGTTTGGAATCACAAGATGCCTGTTTTTCAATTGCTGCAGACTATGTATTTTTCACTAAATGTTTTATGATGAGTAATTAGCTATTTGACGTTGGTGTCTGTAAATATTATGGCTGCTTTCGGTGCAATTTCGGATTGTAGCTGAAATGTAAACTATGGTTTTTCCATGAAATATGCAAATTTTTCGAACAAAACATATGCTATACAATAAATATGTTATCAGACTGTCATCTGATGAATTTGTTTCTTGGTTAGTTGGTATTTATATCTTTATTTGGTCGAATTTGTGATAGCACCTGATGGAGTAAGAAACTGATGGAGTTAGAAAAGTTGTGTCTTTTGCTAACGTGGTTAGCTAATAGATTTACATATTTTGTCTTCCCTGTAAAACATTTTAAAAAATCGGACATGTTGGCTTGATTCACAAGATGTGCACCTTTCATCTGGTGTCTTGGACTTGTTAATGTGTGAAAGTTAAATATTTAAAAAAAAATAGATTTTGAATTTCGAGCCCTGCACTTTGAGCTGGATGTTGTCATAAGTGTACCGGTGTCGGGCTGCCCCCGTAAAAGGATAAGGTAGTAGTTGTGGAATTGTTAAGTTAGATTACTTGTTGGTTATTACTGCATTGTCGGAACTAGAAGCACAAGCATTTCGCTACACTTGCATTAACATCTGCTAACCATGTGTATGTGACAAATAAAATTTGATTTGATTTGGAATAAATTCATAAAAAATCCTACAATGTGATTTTTTTGATTTTTTTTCTCATTTTGTCTGTCATAGTTGAAGTGTACCTATGATGAAAATTACAGGCCTCTCTCATCTTTTTAAGTGGGAGAACTTGCACATTTGGTGGCTGACTAAATACTTTTTTGCCCCACTGTACACCTGTTCTGAAAGGCCGCAGAGTCTACAACACCACTAAGCAAGGGGCACCACCAAGCAAGCGGCACCATGAAGACCAAGGAGCTCTCCAAACAGGTCAGGGACAAAGTTGTGGAGAAGTACAGATCAGGGTTGGGTTATAAAAAAAATATCAAAAACTTTGAACATCCCACGGAGCACCATTAAATCCATTATTAAGAAATTGAAAGAATATGGCACCACAACAAACCTCCCAAGAGGGCCGCCCACCAAAACGCACGGACCAGGCAAGGAGGGCATTAATCAGAGAGGCAACAAAGAGACCAAAGATAACCCTGAAAGAGCTGCAAAGCTCCACAGCGGAGATCGGAGTATCTGTCCATTGGACCACTTTAAGCCGTACACTCCACAGAGCTGGGCTTTATGGAAGAGTGGCCAGAAAAAAAGCCATTGCTTAATTAACCTCTTGAAGCTAGGGGGCAGAATTTTTATATTTGGAAAAAAAACGTTCCCAAGGTAAACAGACTATTTCTCAGGCTCAGATATTAGAATATGCTTATAATTGACAGATTAGGATAGAAAACACTCTAAAGTTTCCAAAACTGTCAAAATATTGTCTGTGAGTATAACAGAACTGATTTTGCAGGCGATAACCTGAGGAACTCCAACCCGGAAGTGCTTTAAAAAAAAAAATCCTTGTTTCATTGCTTTCCCCTCCTCCATTTAAAGGCGTATCAACCAGATTTCTTCCTCAGGCTGTGACCAGGCTTTAGACATAGTTTCAGGCTTTTATTTTGAAAAATGAGCGAGATTTATCAAAACGCGTCAGTGGATGACCAGGTGTCCTTTGATTGGTTCCTGCGCAGGAGAGATTTGGCACGACCTTTTCTATCTCTGTAGAATTGAACAGTTTACCGTCTGGTTGAAATATGATCGATTATGTATGTTAAAAATAACCTGAGGATTGATTCTAAAAAACCTTTGACATGTTTCTACGAACATTACGGATACTTTTTGGAATTTTCGTCTGCCCTTCAGTACCAGAACGAGCTTGTGGTTTTCTGAACATAATGCGCAAACCAAATGGCAATTTTTGGTTATAAAACTAATCTTTATCGAACAAAAATAACATTTATTGTGTAACTGGGAGCCTCGTGAGTACAAACATCTGAAGATGATCAAAGGTAAGCGATTCATTTTATTGCTTTTCTGACTTTCGTGACCAAGCTAATTTGAGGCTAGCTGTTCTAGCAGTGATTGATACACTCACAAACGCTTGGATTGCTTTCGCTGTAAAGCATATTTTCAAAATCTGACACGGTAGGTGGATTAACAACAAGCTAAGCTGTGTTTTGGTATATTTCACTTGTGATCCAATGATTATAAATATTTTTATAATCATTGCAGCATCATGCTGTGGGTATGTTTTTCATGGGCAGGGACTGGGAAACTGGTCAGAATTGAAGGAATGATGGATGGCGCTCAATACAGGGAAATTCTTGTAGGAAACCTATTTCAGTCTTCCAGAGATTTGAGTCTGGGACAGAGGTTCACCTTCCAGCAGGACAATGACCCTAAGCGTACTGATAAAGCAACACTCAAGTGGTTTAAGGGGAGACAATTAAATGTCTTGCAATGGCCTAGTCAAAGCCCAGACCTCAATCCAATTGAGAATCTGTGGTATGACTTAAAGATTGCTGTACACCAGCAGAACCCATACAACTTGAAAGAGCTGGAGCAGTTTTGCCTTGAAGAATGGGCAAAAATCCCAGTGGCCAGATGTGCCAAGCTTATAGAGACATACCCTAAGATACTTGCAGCTGTAATTGCTGCAAAAGGTGGCTCTACAAAGTATTGACTTTAGGGGGGTGAATAGTTATGCACACTCAAGTTTCCTGTTTTTTTGTCTTATTTCATGTTTGTTTCACAATAAAAAATATTTAGCATCTTCAAAGTGGTAGGCATATTGTGTAAATCAAATAAAAAATCTATTTTAATTCCAGATTGTAAGGCAACAAAACAGGAAAAATGCCGGGGGGGGGGGGGGGGGGGGGGGGTACTTTTGCAAGCCAATGTAGCCATGAAATACCTTGGCGTTCGGCTAATGTGGTACTGCATCTTCCATTCATTCTTATGTAAAGAAGACTAAACAGACCATAAGCAGTGTAACTCCCTGTTGCTGTGGCCTGCAGAGTGGGTCAGACTGGCTGCCAGTGAAGGGGCTGATTTGAGCCCAGCATGGAGTGGAGGAGGACGTGCTACAGAAGGCATGTGGATGCACACTGTGCCTGTGCAGGCTGGGAGGGAACCATCATTAGAAACGCCATTAGTAGGATAGGGACTGGCGGCTAGAAACCCTCCAGATCCTGCTCAAACACACTCGCCAGTGGTCCCCTAATGGGTTAATTTGTAACTCTTTGATTGAGTGGACCCAGAATTCATTGAACCACCAGTCACTTTAATGGAGTCAGTCAGAGACTGTCTGTTAGCAAACACATCAGATAAAAACGGTCTTCTAAATGGCAGGAGGAGTAGAGCAGCGGAATATGTAAGGGCAAAAAGAGGAAATAAAAAAATTAACTTGAATGAAATTCTGCTAGAGAATTCTCTTTTATCTTTAAGGGACATTATTTCATGGCACATCGCAGATTCTGCTTGGTACTTTATTCCACTACTGATACTGGCTGACCTATGCAAGGAATTTTGATCAATAGGTATTTGACTTAAAGATGGAATCCACATAAGGAAAAACAGTGCCACTGTCCTCCCCAGCACCTCCGTTATTGTTTTTGAGCAGTGTGGGGGGGGAAATGGCAGTACGTATTCTGCTGTTCTATCGCACGTGCAATGACGTCCGAGGGGAGAAAACAGGGTTTGTTGTCGTCAGTCATTGTTTTGTTGTCGGAATGTCACAAACAGACGTTTTGGGCCTTTAAGGATTTCAGCTTTAAGTGGACACTGCCATCTTTGTGGGTTTGAGCATTTTATATTGAACCTGGGGTAAATCGTTCTTGTTGACTAAATAATCTGGAAGAAACGCTGGTATAATCATTTCCAATTCAAAGGACAGAAATCACAAATCAGTCTGAACACTAGCCTAACCTCTGCAACAAATATTTAGTTTCCCATCAGGAGTGTCTAAACTAGATGTTTTGTATTGACATTCAGACTTTGCCTATTTTGGGAAGCACTGGTCATGTTCCCAAACCAGCTCTCTGCAAAGCAGACTGATTGCATGGACATGTCAGTTACTAATTTACTGTGCCGAATCAACATGAGAGAATTGGGCTGCATTGTTCAATAAATTATAGAATATGTTTCCTTCTCCGCCTCCTTAATTGCATTTCAAAGTTATAATTATGCAGATCGAGGTCTACGGGACACTCACCATTTCCCCAGTCTTCTCAAATGATGACTGCTAGCTACTGTTGAGTCATTGGGAAATGAATGTGCTATACACAGTGGGGATGTTGTATGCTGGAATAGTTTGTTTTATAGTAGCAATCAATGGTGAATGTTAATGAAGTGTTAATGTGACTGGTAGTAAACATTTCATTATTCTTAGGGTCTAATACATTAAGAACTAGCACACTTTGTACTTGGTCCTTTCAGAAAACAATAACTGGAAAACAAAATACAGTACATTAAAGGTGCAACATTCAGAAATCACTCCGCCATTCCTTGATTGCAAAAATGTGAATAGTTTGCCTAATTTCAGTTTGTGACAATACAAGCAATGTGTAGTGTAGAGAATCATTGTACTGAACCGCATCTGAACCGCTGTGGAATATTGTGTCACCTGTGTATCACCTGTGGTCATGAGCAGCCTTGTGATTCTCTTTAATTAAGGTAATATTTTAATGTTTGAGTCGTTCTGCATGATCTCCCTCCCTCCCTCACAGCATGGCTGGGCTGTGAGGGGCCCCTTGGGCTCCACAGGAAAATACTCTGCTCCTTATCTCTTCAAAGCATCTTCTGTTCAACTCCATGACCACACTGCTATCTGGAAACATGAAGGTTATGAACTGACTCATCTAATCACAAATAAGCCTGAGTAATGCAGGGCTCACCAGGGCAACGATTGGCACCTTTTACAGAAAACATGCTGCCACACAGGCCACCATATTCCACTCTCCAACACATTCACTTTGAAGCCTGTATATTTTTGTTGTTGTTATTGTTTTCCCACTTCAAATGGGGTAAAAGTGCAACTTCTGTCCTCTCAAAGCAAGGCAATTTACTTCACAGGCCAAAAACAAAGAGACAGTAATAAAAAGGAAAACAATTGCTATTTCATTTAATTTCCACCGGGAAATCTGTTGAGAGAAATAAATGCAATACAATAATAAAGTTAAAGAGGAACCTGTATCTTTCCATTCCCCGTGTAATCCAACACAGGCATGAGAGTCAGTCACATTTAATACCTTTTCATTTCAGCAGTGGCGGAGTGATACTGTAATAATGTTTGTTTTGGTGAACAGGAGACCCTGCAGCGGCGACACAGTTTGACATTGGCCCTGGGTGCAGAAAGCTGACAGGGTGGGCTGGTGTTAAAGCCTGGAATGACTCTCATGCTGAGGCTCTCTAGTACTACTGTGTTTCTGATCGCCACCCCGTCCACATTATGAACATTTAAGTGTCTTATAAAATGTTATACACTCATGTGCTGCAGGACGATGACTAGATTTGTATGCAATGACACAACTAGTATCCCCTCAACCCTATCATCACATGTAGTGGGGCCTATCTCTCTGAATATATGAGTTAATAAAGCACATTAGAGGATCATTTTACTTGTATATGACGACTTATATGTATCCTGGTGTCCTGTAGCCCAGAGCTATGGCCCTTTGATATTCTCAGCACACTCTGGGAGATATTCATGATGCCCCACCTTTCCCTTCCAGCCAAATACTGACAAATTCTCCCTTAGCCTCTCATGTGCCTTTTGTTTAATTAGCAGCCCCAGATGCCTAGATGCTTACCAAATTACAGACGAGTGGTGCCAACCCAAACCAGATGGGAGCAATCTATTTTCAGATTAGCTGTTTCCTCAGATCCATAATAATCTACACTGTTGTCCTACAATCTCAACATGCTTTACTTTTCTGAGTGAATGACAAGACCAATCCTGTTATTTTCAAACTGTTATGTAAAACAAACTGAAGCCTGAGAACCGGCCAACAATATAAACAAAAACATGACAAAAACAGTTTACTGTAACCCTTTACAACACATATGACTCAAGACACAGATTTGCTAATTGAACACAGCTTAAATGTGCTAATTGAACACAGCTTAATGCTACAATTAATATAAATAACTCAAAACAGTCATCAATCTTTATGTAAAGACTTTAAAAATTAAAATAGACAAAATAGAAAATAGTTTGACAATACAGTATATGGGTTATAGCTGAGTGCTGGAAGGCAGTACCTGGACAGCAAACAGTGCTCCCACTGAATAAATAATCATTATTCTATTAGAGAAAATGTGATTATTTCTCTGCTGCATTAATTAAATCGCAGCTCTGATTTGTGAGACAGCCCAATCCCCCAAGCTTCACACTCCATTTGCTCATTCACATTTCTGACACAGAGGAGCACCAGAGCAAGACCAAAATAACAATTTAAAATACAAAATCGTAAACAACACATGAATGAAAACCGTTGTCACAGAGATTAATATCAAGAACGTATCATATATTTATATATTGATTATACATTTAAATGTTTGAGAGCTGTGAGATCAAATAGATGAAACTTCTCAGCACGGCCCGTGGTCTGACGGGATACATTAGTTGATGGCTGGCAGAGAAGGAGAGAAGGAGGCAAAAAAGGAGAGAGGGGGAGAGAGGGAGAGAGAGAGAGAGAGAGAGAGACGAGGAGGGCGAATGCAATTAGGACGAGGAGGATTTCTTCAAGGGTCCATCTTCAAAAGGGAGGAAAATGGTTTCCAGGCCTGCTCTGTGCCGATACACACAGCAGAAGCATCTGTCTGGGCTCCTCCAGCCAAGCTGTTGACTTAGCAGAGCTGTTTGAATTTGCCACGCTCTCTTGTACGCTGCCGAGAAAAAACAATGTCTTTGCAGAACAGAATGCAGATATCAACAAGCTCTTCAGGGTGTCCTAATGTGTCCCTAAGCGGCTGACAGGAGAGCTTTGTGGAAGCGCTGAGATACCCATAATCTCCTCACTTAGTTCAAAGGTCACCTCACCACCGTGCTGAGCACGCCCAATAAACCTCTGCACAGCACAGAATTGCAACCCGTATCAACTACAAACCTGCCATATTTCTGCACCACATGCAGGCCTGGCCAGCAAGCAATGCAAATCCTGCTAGGCTCAAAAGGCAAGCGTATAACACTTTTGGATGAGCTATTGCATGATGCGGCCTGTGACACTGTCTAACTCTCCCAAAATTTCTGGGTCCTTATACTATTAGGTTGCAGCAGGAAAACACACACACACACACACACAATTACACTCCCTTATCGTCATTGGAAGGCTATTAATCTATTTGTTACATTTTGTCCCATTATTTCTCAAATAATCCTCTTTTACCGCCTCTCTTCATGAATGCTAATGAGTTCCTCTGAACAACAGCGCTCCATAGATTATTCCGATTGGAGCCCCCACTTGCTCTCCGTTTCCTATTTTTTCTAATATAATACACATGTGAATGAAGCCTCCAAGATGGATTTGGAAGCTGAAAATGGAGTACCATTTCATCTAATAAATATAATTCTGTAATTACTTTTCGACAAAGCCTAAAGTCTGCTAAACCCGGGTTGCAGTATAAGAAATTGCCCTGGTACATGGCCAGTACTTATATTTTAGGTAGTACCACTGAACTCTAATATCATAATCAAATCGATTTTTTTCTTCATATTCTCTCAGATTTATATCCCCTTCTATTTTCCTTCATCGAACTTGAGACACACAATTCTATGTTAGTACTTTCCTCCTATTTTCCTCTTCCCTCTCTTTTCATTATTGCATTTTGTTTATATCTCTTACCACACAGATGATGTAAACTGAACATCATATATTCCAGGTTTTAATCTAAAATCCTACAGAATCCTTGGAATGTCAAATAAATGATATGGGGTCCACTGTGTAAAATGTTGAATATCCAAATGGGTTAAGGTACGGTAGAAAAACAATTAAACCAAAATATGAAAGTATTCACTACGCACCAAGGGATGAGAGCACATGCATAATTTGAAATATATGATTTACTGTAAGGAAATGGAAATTAGTTTTCCACAATTGAAGCCATTCACAGAAACCGAGTACACGTAGGGCTTTGTATTTGTATGTGTGCGTGTTTATGTGTTTGTATGCTTGACGGGGGCAGGGAATGAGGTTGGGGTGGGGGTCGGGGCAGGAGGGTTCATCAGGAGTGGAATGGGGTGTTTGACATTTTTATGAATCACGTCTGTTTGGAAATTAGTCATTAGGCCCGGCTTTATTGTTCAAATTACCAGAGCCGGTCCTTGTCCTGTTTGCCCTTAATTAACAAGCATTCAATTCCCCTATTAATTAGCACAAGCTATTAGCTATTTTACATCACTCTTCATTTAAAGACAATTAAAAGGCTTATTATTAAAAGAATGCGGCACAGTTAATTGTTCGAGCAGCGTGGCAAGTGAAGAGATTGCCCCGACAGACTACAGGAGTTGGGAGTCAAAGTAGTCCCTGCAACCTTTCCTGTCTGTCTTGTCTCGTTGTTGGAAAAATTCTGAATTCCCTCCTGTTCTGCTCTTGTCCTCTTCAGGAGGAAATAACTCGTCCTTGCTCCCATCAAACACCTACTGTTCACTTCCAGCCACGTTTGCAGTGGGCAAATTGAAAATAAAAAACTTTAGTTTTGTTCTTGGACAATAGGTATTCGTAGGAGCGGTTGATCTGCATGCTGTATTATTTCAGAGAGGTTCCTGGGTGCTGTGGCCAAGCGTTCCCCCTCCCTGTTTGTAGGGGACTATCTCTCTGTGGTACAGTACACAGTGTGCCTGCCTACCAAAAACAGACTCCTCTGGTGTTCAGTGGGGCAGAAGTTTACCTCTCACAGACAGACCCTCAGACAGTCCTGGGCTTCCAAGTTCTTCATTCAACTTTGACTTTATTTTTTAAATGTTTTTTACATCTCTAAACTCTCTAAAAAAATACAGTGTGTAAACGAAGCCACTTCTTTACACTCTAAAAAGCGCTGGGTTGTTTAGATGACCCAACTGTTAGGTTGTTTAGATGACCCAACTGCTGGGTTGTTTAGATGACCCAACTGCTGGGTTGTTTAGATGACCCAACTGTTAGGTTGTTTAGATGACCCAACTGCTGGGTTGTTTAGATGACCCAACTGCTGGGTTGTTTAGATGACCCAACTGCTGGGTTGTTTAGATGACCCAACTGCTGGGTTGTTTAGATGACCCAACTGCTGGGTTGTTTAGATGACCCAACTGCTGGGTTGTTTAGATGACACAACTGCTGGGTTGTTTAGATGACCCAACTGTTAGGTTGTTTAGATGACACAACTGCTGGGTTGTTTAGATGACCCAACTGCTGGGTTGTTTAGATGACCCAACTGTTAGGTTGTTTAGATGACCCAACTGTTAGGTTGTTTAGATGACACAACTGCTGGGTTGTTTAGATGACACAACTGCTGGGTTGTTTAGATGACACAACTGCTGGGTTGTTTAGATGACACAACTGCTGGGTTGTTTAGATGACACATCCGGTTTGGAGCGAGCGGTCGCATTCGCATTCGCTCCGCAGGTAGTATAACTTTTCATTACATTTCATTACATTTCATTATAGTACAACGGTTTGATTTGTCTAACCTTAGCAATTTCTTCTTAGCTAGCTACATAGCCGTCTTTGTATCAAAGATAATTGCGTAATTATCGTATCTCGTCGTCCTATCGTAGCACACACTGCTATCTGCCCAGCAGCTAGCCAGCTAGCCAGCTAGCAAACGTCCACCGTCTACCGAATAGCAGCACTGTAGAAACTATTACACTCAACGGAACGACTTGATTAGTGTAGTGTCAGCTAGCTACATAGTTGTCTTTGCTGTCTTCGTATCCAAGATAATTGGGTAGTTCAGAGTGTGTAGTTTTAGAGCGATTATCTTAATTTACCGAGGATAGCTAGCCAGCAATTTGTCGTCCTTAACGTAGGAAACACTGCTAGCTAGCCAACAGCTAGCCAACGTCTACCGAATAGAACTTCCGCACTCAACAACCCGGTCGCATTCCGCTTGCTCCACAGGTAGTATCACATTTTCATTTCATTACAGTACAACGGTTTGATTTGTTTGATCGTAGCTAGCTACATAGCTAGCTACATAGCCGTCTTTGTATTAAAGATAATTGTGTAGTCTAGAGCGTTTTTCTAGGTTAGCTAGCCAGCTATTGTCGTTCTTTTAACGCAACGTAACGTAATCAAGACAGCTAGCTAGCCAGCTAGCCACCGAATAGCAGCACTGTAGCAGCACTGTAGAAACTATTACACTCAACGGAACGACTTGATTAGTGTAGTGTCAACAACGCAGCCACTGCCAACTAGCCTACTTCAGCAGTACTGTATCAGTTTAATCATTTTAGTCAATAAGATTCTTGCTACGTAAGCTTAACTTTCTGAACATTCGAGACGTGTAGTCCACTTGTCATTCCAATCTCCTTTGCATTAGCGTAGCCTCTCCTGTAGCCTGTCAACTATGTGTCTGTCTATCCCTGTTCTCTCCTCTCTGCACAGACCATACAAACGCTTCACACCGCGTGGCCGCGGCCACCCTAATCTGGTGGTCCCAGCGCGCACGACCCACGTGGAGTTCCAGGTCTCCGGTAGCCTCTGGAACTGCCGATCTGCGGCCAACAAGGCAGAGTTCATCTCAGCCTATGCCTCCCTCCAGTCCCTCGACTTCTTGGCACTGACGGAAACATGGATCACCACAGATAACACTGCTCCTCCTACTGCTCTCTCTTCGTCCGCCCACGTGTTCTCGCACACCCCGAGAGCAGCTGGTCAGCGGGGTGGTGGCACCGGGATCCTCATCTCTCCCAAGTGGTCATTCTCTCTTTCTCCCCTTACCCATCTGTCTATCGCCTCCTTTGAATTCCATGCTGTCACAGTTACCAGCCCTTTCAAGCTTAACATCCTTATCATTTATCGCCCTCCAGGTTCCCTCGGAGAGTTCATCAATGAGCTTGATGCCTTGATAAGCTCCTTTCCTGAGGACGGCTCACCTCTCACAGTTCTGGGCGACTTTAACCTCCCCACGTCTACCTTTGAATCATTCCTCTCTGCCTCCTTCTTTCCACTCCTCTCCTCTTTTGACTTCACCCTCTCACCTTCCCCCCCTACTCACAAGGCAGGCAATACGCTTGACCTCATCTTTACTAATGCTGTTCTTCCATTAACCACATTGCAACTCCCCTCCAAGTCTCCGACCACTACCTTGTATCCTTTTCCCTCTCGCTCTCATCCAACACTTCCCACACTGCCCCTACTCGGATGGTATCGCGCCGTCCCAACCTTCGCTCTCTCTCCCCCGCTACTCTCTCCTCTTCCATCCTATCATCTCTCCCCTCTGCTCAAACCTTCTCCAACCTATCTCCTGATTCTGCCTCCTCAACCCTCCTCTCCTCCCTTTCTGCATCCTTTGACTCTCTATGTCCCCTATCCTCCAGGCCGGCTCGGTCCTCCCCTCCCGCTCCGTGGCTCGACGACTCATTGCGAGCTCACAGAACAGGGCTCCGGGCAGCCGAGCGGAAATGGAGGAAAACTCGCCTCCCTGCGGACCTGGCATCCTTTCACTCCCTCCTCTCTACATTTTCCTCTTCTGTCTCTGCTGCTAAAGCCACTTTCTACCACTCTAAATTCCAAGCATCTGCCTCTAACCCTAGGAAGCTCTTTGCCACCTTCTCCTCCCTCCTGAATCCTCCTCCCCCTCCCCCCCCTCCTCCCTCTCTGCAGATGACTTCGTCAACCATTTTGAAAAAAAGGTCGACGACATCCGATCCTCGTTTGCTAAGTCAAACGACATCGCTGGTTCTGCTCACACTGCCCTACCCTGTGCTCTGACCTCTTTCTCCCCTCTCTCTCCAGATGAAATCTCGCGTCTTGTGACGGCCGGCCGCCCAACAACCTGCCCGCTTGACCCTATCCCCTCCTCTCTTCTCCAGACCATTTCCGGAGACCTTCTCCCTTACCTCACCTCGCTCATCAACTCATCCCTGACCGCTGGCTACGTCCCTTCCGTCTTCAAGAGAGCGAGAGTTGCACCCCTTCTGAAAAAACCTACACTCGATCCCTCCGATGTCAACAACTACAGACCAGTATCCCTTCTTTCTTTTCTCTCCAAAACTCTTGAATGTGCCGTCCTTGGCCAGCTCTCCTGCTATCTCTCTCAGAATGACCTTCTTGATCCAAATCAGTCAGGTTTCAAGACTAGTCATTCAACTGAGACTGCTCTTCTCTGTATCACGGAGGCGCTCCGCACTGCTAAAGCTAACTCTCTCTCCTCTGCTCTCATCCTTCTAGACCTATCGGCTGCCTTCGACACTGTGAACCATCAGATCCTCCTCTCCACCCTCTCCGAGTTGGGCATCTCCGGCGCGGCCCACGCTTGGATTGCGTCCTACCTGACAGGTCGCTCCTACCAGGTGGCGTGGCGAGAATCTGTCTCCTCACCACGCGCTCTCACCACTGGTGTCCCCCAGGGCTCTGTTCTAGGCCCTCTCCTATTCTCGCTATACACCAAGTCACTTGGCTCTGTCATAACCTCACATGGTCTCTCCTATCATTGCTATGCAGACGACACACAATTAATCTTCTCCTTTCCCCCTTCTGATGACCAGGTGGCGAATCGCATCTCTGCATGTCTGGCAGACATATCAGTGTGGATGACGGATCACCACCTCAAGCTGAACCTCGGCAAGACGGAGCTGCTCTTCCTCCCGGGGAAGGACTGCCCGTTCCATGATCTCGCCATCACGGTTGACAACTCCATTGTGTCCTCCTCCCAGAGCGCTAAGAACCTTGGCGTGATCCTGGACAACACCCTGTCGTTCTCAACTAACATCAAGGCGGTGGCCCGTTCCTGTAGGTTCATGCTCTACAACATCCGCAGAGTACGACTCTGCCTCACACAGGAAGCGGCGCAGGTCCTAATCCAGGCACTTGTCATCTCCCGTCTGGATTACTGCAACTCGCTGTTGGCTGGGCTCCCTGCCTGTGCCATTAAACCCCTACAACTCATCCAGAACGCCGCAGCCCGTCTGGTGTTCAACCTTCCCAAGTTCTCTCACGTCACCCCGCTCCTCCGCTCTCTCCACTGGCTTCCAGTTGAAGCTCGCATCCGCTACAAGACCATGGTGCTTGCCTACGGAGCTGTGAGGGGAACGGCACCTCAGTACCTCCAGGCTCTGATCAGGCCCTACACCCAAACAAGGGCACTGCGTTCATCCACCTCTGGCCTGCTCGCCTCCCTACCACTGAGGAAGTACAGTTCCCGCTCAGCCCAGTCAAAACTGTTCGCTGCTCTGGCCCCCCAATGGTGGAACAAACTCCCTCACGACGCCAGGACAGCGGAGTCAATCACCACCTTCCGGAGACACCTGAAACCCCACCTCTTTAAGGAATACCTGGGATAGGATAAAGCGCTCCTTCTGACTCCCCCCCCCCCCTTAAAAGATCTTGATGCACTATTGTAAAGTGGCTGTTCCACTGGATGTCATAAGGTGAATGCACCAATTTGTAAGTTGCTCTGGATAAGAGCGTCTGCTAAATGACTTAAATGTAATGTAAAACAACTGCTGGGTTGTTTAGATGACCCAACTGCTGGGTTGTTTAGATGACACAACTGCTGGGTTGTTTAGATGACACAACTGCTGGGTTGTTTAGATGACACAACTGTTAGGTTGTTTAGATGACACAACTGTTAGGTTGTTTAGATGACACAACTGCTGGGTTGTTTAGATGACCCAACTGCTGGGTTGTTTAGATGACCCAACTGTTAGGTTGTTTAGATGACCCAACTGCTGGGTTGTTTAGATGACACAACTGCTGGGTTGTTTAGATGACACAACTGCTGGGTTGCAGCCATTGGATCACTTAGTTGGATTGTTTTCTTTAAAAAGAGCCAGTTTGGGTTGTTGATGCTGGGTTACTGATGCTGGGTTATTGAGATATGGCCCAGTTGGGGGGTTAATGCTCCCGCCAAATCCAGAAGATCAAGGTGATCCGGCAAGCTCGTCAATGAGATTGTTGCAGCCGTGTAGAATTACTTTTCGACGGACAAATGGGCAAGGCGTTGTGTCTGACCAAAAAAAGATGTGTAAAAAGCTAGCTAGCTAACATAACTAATTATCCATTCAGGTTAAATAGACCAAGTTATCATAATTACATATTATCTCAATCATTGACAATTGTAGATAGTCCCTGTCTCTGAATTAATTTAACATGGTTGTAGCTAGTTGGCAAGCTTATAACCCACCACCAGTGTACTGAATGCAGGTAGCTACATATTGAAATGAAAGCAGTGTCTCAAATGTTCTTCCAAGTTTATCCATTTTGGCTGTCCCCTAGAAGCGTGTTATGTCTTTGTCCCCCAGATACTAAAGACGACATGATCCTGAAAGTGTTTTTCCTACCACAAGTTTGACGAGTTGGAAAAAAGACTGCCCGCCCAAGAGACGCACAAATATCATACCCCCCAAAAATGCTAACCTCCCATGGGATTGTAATGGTGAGAGGTTAGCATGTCTTGGGGGATGATATTTGTGCAGCTGTAACTTTCTCACTCATCATTATTAACAATTTATTCAGGATTATCCTAATCATGGTAGCATCCACAATAATGTAGAAGTGTTTAGAAACATATTATATTCTTATTTACAATAAAAGTGACTCCAAAATAACAAGACATTATTTACCATTAATTTCTAATGGGCATAAAATCATCTGAAACACAACTAAAACAAACAGCAAATGCATCCAACAAATCTGTAGAGTCACAACCTTGATGTAGTCATTGCGTGCTATGAATATGGGACCAAATACTTTAAAACACATATAAGTGAATTTGTCCCAATACTTTTGCTCCTGTTAAATGGGGGCACTATGTACAAAAGAGTGCTGTAATTTCCAAACAGTTCACCCAATATTCACTTTAAACTCATAGTCATTGTTGATTTCAAATCCAAACTTTTATGGAGCCAAAAGAAGAAAAAATGCTTCACTGTCCCAATAATTAAGGAGGGCACTGTATATCATTAATTTAAAGTCCAACAACAGATGTAGCAATTAAGTATTATAGCCTTAAAAGGTCCAGACATTTAAGATCGACTGTGTGTCGACTGTGTCTGTGCTTTGATAAAGACAAAGGTTGGTGTGGGCCAGTACTGATCGGAAGGCAGGATGTTTGAGACGGATGGGCAGGGAAGAGGAGAGACACAGAGGAGAGGAGATACCTGAGACGCTGTCTGTCACCCCCCCCCCCCCCCCCCCCCCCCCCCACCACTGAGGCCAGCCTCCCTTAATGAGTCCAGAGAGCGACAGGACCTGCTGTGATTGACAGAGCAATTACTGCTAACATAGACCCTGATGGAGCTGGAGACATTTCAAAATAGAATTTCACTATTTTGTTGCATCAGACGCTTACAGGACGGATTTTGTACAAAAGCAAAATCCCTGACCGACTGAAAACAGAGCACCGCTGCTTGCGGAGAACTTCTGTGTTTGTGTTTTTCTCCTATGACAGAAAAACATGTAGGCTACCCTGTTCAAGGTTGACTTCCTCTAACTTTTGTCACTGTTTTGTTATACTTTTCCTTTTTCCGACTCTTAATTTGTTTGCTCAGTTAGAGGGCTGTCTATTTTTACTTGAAAGCCTGTTAGCTGCTGAGTTTTGAAAAACTGAATTGCTAATTACAGCTCACAGAATTCTGGAGTCGAAAAGAATTATCTGTAAATCATATAAGTTTGAATGCAAAACACAAAACCCTGTCTAAAAGTAATTTCGGTATTGAGGCGGATCTATGCTGCTTTTTCACTTACTTCAACTTAGAGGTCTGCGCGGGACTAATTTCATATCAGTCCCGGTGGGAGGTTGCAGCTTTTCACACCGCAACTGCCCGCCACCCACTCTCGCCACCAGCTCCCGCTGGCTTTCTGTCCAACTCCCACCATCAAGAACTGGTCCCAAACCGCAGTCCAGCAATGTTATTTTAGGCATATGACGCAGCTTGCCAGCTATGGTCCCAGCAATTTTGCACCCTATAGGCAATATCAAAATGCACACTACATTTTGTATCGCACCTCGTGTATTATACTATTTTAACTGAGCCTTTTCCTTTTCAATGATGATCACATTTATTGATTGCACCTCGACTCAAGTTGGTTGACCGCCCTCCACTTCTTTCCATGATCAATATTTATTCACATACACTGTAGTAAACTATAGCCTAATAATATATAAGTTAATTTCCTTGGAAAGATTACTGCCAAGTGATTCTCCGCCCATGCATAGGCAGCCTACTCTATTTCATTGGGACCCCACATACACTGAGTATACCAAACATTAGGAAAAACTTCCTAATATTGAGTTGCACCCCCTTTTTCCCTCAGAACAGCTTCAATTCATCAGGTGTTCCACAGGGATTTTGGCCCATGTTAACTCCAATACTTCCCTTTGTGTCAAGTTGGCTGGATGTCCTTTTGGTGGTGAACCATTCTTGATACACACGGGAAACTGTTGAGAGAAAAGTTCTGGACACAAACCGGTGTGCCTGGCACCTACTACCATACCCCATTCAAAGGCACTTAAACATTTTGTCTTGCCCATTCACCCGCTGAATGGTACGCATACACAATCCATGTCTCAATTGCCTCAATGGAAAGAGCAGGTGTCTCAATGGAATGTAAACTCGGTGCATAGGCACATTTCTTCTGCATGCCCAACTAGGAGAGGAGAGGTAGGCTACTAAACTTGAAGCAGCGAATGCATACAAAGCAGAAAGACGACTGTATCCAAATAATCAGCAGAACAAAATAATATTTTCATCCCAAAGTTGTCTGTCTGACCGCTCCTGCCTGCAACTAGAAAAATGGCGACCACGGGCAATGATCTCTGTCTGGACCCGCAGGTCCATGGGCATTACATAAAGAGAGATGTTTGTTGACAGCAATGCTCTCCTTCTCTTCCCCTCAACCTGGAAGTTCCCAACAGCATATGTGGGTTGAGCCACAAAGAATGCTTAGTAAATCTTCGCTCAATCAGAATAACAAATAAGTGAACACAGGGGGGGCCAGTTGAACATAGCATTATTAAGAAGGTCAACACCTTGGAAAGAAAAGCAGAGGAAAGTACAGTACTGTACCAGTCAAAAGTTTGGACACACCTACTCATTCAAGAGTTTTTCTTTATTTAGTTTTTCTTTGTAGAAAAATAGTGAAGACAAAGCAAATATGAAATAAAACATATGGATGTCACGCCCTGACCATAGTAAGCTGTTTTTTCTCTGTGTTGGTTGGGGCGTGATAGTGTCTAGGGTGGGTCATCTAGGGTTTTTTGTATGTCTATGTTGGCCTGATATGGTTCCCAATCAGAGACAGCTGTTTATCGTTGTCTCTGATTGGGGATCATATTTAGGTAGCCATTTCCCTTTTGTGTTTGTGGGATCTTGTCTATGTTTAGTTCCCTGTCTGCACTATTTGTATAGCTTCATGTTTTGTTCGTTGATTTTGTTGTTTTTGTTCAGTGTATCATTCATTATTACGCATACCACACTGCGCCTTGGTCTCACTCATACAACGATCGTGACAATGGAATCATGTAGTAACCAAAAAAGTGTTAAACAAGTCAAAATACAGTTGAAGTCGGATGTTTACATACACCTTAGCCAAATACATTAAACTCAGTTTTTCACAATTCCTGACATTCAAACAAAGTAAAAATCCCCTGTCTTACGTCAGTTAGGATCACCACTTTATTTTAAGAGTGTGACATGTCAGAATAATAGTAGAAATAATTATTTATTTCAGCTTTTATTTCTTTATTCACATTCCCAGTGGGTCAGAAGTTTACATACACTCAATTAGTATTTGGTAGCATTGCCTTTAAATTGTTTAACTTGGGTCAAACATTTCGGGTAGCCTTCCACAAGCTTCCCACAATAAGTTAGGTGAATTTTGGCACATTCCTCCTGACAGAGCTGGTGTAATTGAGTCAGGTTTGTAGGCCTCCTTGCTCGCACATGCGTTTTCAGTTCTGCACACACATTTTCTATGGAATTGAGGTCAGGGCGTTGTGATGGCCACTCAAATACCTTGACTTTGTTGTCCTTTGGAAGTATGCTTGGGGTCATTGTCCATTTGGAAGACCCATTTGCGACCAAGTTTTAACTAACTGACTGATGTCTTGAGATGATGCTTCAATATATAGACATCATTTCCTACCTCATGATGCCATCTATTTTGTGAAGTGCACCAGTCCCTCCTGCAGCAAAGCACCCCCACAACATGATGCTGCCACCCCCGTGCTTCAAGGTTGGGATGGTGATCTTAGGCTCCCCCTTTTCCTCCAAACATAACGATAGTCATTATGGGCAAACAGTTCTATTTTTGTTTCATCAGACCAGAGGGCATTTCTCCAAAAAGTACAATCTTTGTCCCCATGTGCAGTTGCAAACCGTAGTCTGGCTTTTTTATGGCGGTTTTGGAGCAGTGGCTTCTTCCTTGCTGAGCGGCCTTTCAAGTTATCCTGTCTGGCTCCGGCGTTCCGCTAGCGGAACTCCTCCCACATTCCAAGATATAAAAGATATTTTTTAGAAATATTTAACTTTCACACATTAACAAGACATTTGTGGAGTGGTTGAAAAACAAGTTTTAATGACTTCAACCTAAGTGTATGTAAACTTCCGACTTCAACTGTATATTTGAGATTTTAGATTCTTCAAAGCAGCCACCCTTTGTCTTGACAGCTTTGCACACTCTTGGCATTCTCTCAACCAACATCATGAGGTAGTCACCTGGAATGCATTTCAATTAACAGGTGTGCCTTGTTAAAAGTTAATTTGTGGAATTTCTTAATGCGTTTAAGCCAATCAGTTGTGTTGTGACTAGGTAGGGGTGGTATACAGAAGATAGCTGAATCCAGAGGCGGGGGTGGATGGGTGCATCTGCCAGACATGCTGAGGCACAGGGCTGAAGTGGGAAACAGGGTTATGTGATCAAGTGTGCCCATTCAACAGGAGCATTGGCATCTGTCATTAGGCGATCAAGGGCAGCCATCGAAACGCCAGGCATCTTCCACAGGAAACTGTCAACATCAGCCAACCCCTGGTCACAGGCTAATGGGGAAAAAATGAGAACGAGATGCCATAGAGCAACAATAAACTACATCGTATCTCACAGCCAGATTCACACTTTTTACACTTCATGTTACCTAAGGGCTGTTCAGATTAGTTGAGATACACTTTATCTCTGTGCTGTGTCCAAATGTTTTTGATCTTGACCTGCTGGGAGAAACTATGCCAAATCCTTTGAAATCAAAAAATATAACTTACTGTGTTGTAAAAAACAACATTATTTTCTACATTGTTCTGAGAGAAAAAGTGGATACCTGTAAATATGTTCTACAAGATGTGTTAAGGGATACAAAGAGTTGTTCATTGGGGACTGCTTTTGGCTATTGATGTCAGTGTTAGAATGTTGCCAAGAAGTCAAGCCCTTCCTAACTGTATTTTCAAAGACTGGGCCTGTTTGTGGCTATATGCAGAATTGCAATGACCCTGTGCCATTTATGAAAGGGAATTATCCAACTGAGAACAATTCTGCCTACATTATGTCACACTGCCCCTCATTTTTTGACATTTCAATTGTTTTGTCAATTAGCAGACACTCTTATCCAGAGAAACTTACAGGAGCATTTAGGGTTAAGTGCCTTGCTCAAGGGAACACTGGCAGATTTTTAACCTAGTCGGCATGGGGATTCAAACCAGCGGCCTTTCGGTTACTGGCCCAGCGCTCTTAACCGCTAGGCTACCTGCCGCACATCAAAGGACTGCATGGGGAGGCCTAATCAAACAGAGGCTTGCCACATATAATGCCTACACCCACTACCACAACCCAGCCCAAAACATATGCATGGTGGAGGGGTCAAGGCTGGGAAAAGGGAAAGACAGTGTTTAATATTCTACTGAACCTGTATTGTTTCTGGAGGATCCCTGACTGAATAGCAAGGGTTTTCTATGCAATTACAGAGGTGTGACAAACATCCAGAGGGCCCTGCTTTACACACTTAAATGCTGTGTGTGAGCAAGAAGGTGTCCTTTATTAAAGTTTGTGTGAAACTGAGTGAACTGTGGTCAAGATACAGCAGGCTACCGGCATTACACAAATATTCACCAGGCTACTGACATTACACATCTGGCTAAAAGATTACTGTAGCTCTGCTGGAGTCACTTTGATAGATAACTTTGACGCCTTCTGGAAACAGAATGACGGTGTCACGGCTGTCTTCTTCCTCCTCGTCTGAGGAGGAAAAGTTTGAAGGATCGGAAGACCAATATGCAGCGTGGTATGTGTTCATCTTGTTTTTAATAGAAAGAGAACACTTTGCGAAACTAATACAAAAACAATAAACGACGACCGTGAAACTAAAGAACAAATAGTGCTGACACTAAACACTACACATAGACAATCACCCACAACCCACAATACAAAACAGGCTACCTAAATATGGTTCCCAATCAGAGACAACACAAAACACCTGTCTCTGAATGAGAACCATATCAGGCCAAATACATAGAAATAGACAAACCAGACATACAACATAGAATGCCCACTCAGATCACACCCTGACCAAACAAAACATACAAAGCAAACTATGGTCAGGGCGTGACAGACGGAGTCCATCCAAATCATCTTGGCTCCTGGACTCTATCCACGCTTTTCAAGGCTGCAATGAAACAATGACTTATCAAAGACCCAAGACCAGCTCAGCTAATCCCTACCATTGTGACAATGAGTCATCATAATGCTGCATCAAATGTACATTATCCTAGGGGCATTGGCAGACACAATGTAAGTAACTCAATTTATGTCCCCCTAATTTCCCTGAAAACCTCTATTGATCCTACAGCTATTGTATGCAGTAATCACAGTAATCATGAGCCTATGAATGAGAGTTACACTGTTAGCACTGAGGCGGTGTGCCCTAGTAGGAAGACCACTGTGTGCAGCTCACCCTGCACTATCAGCTCCAATATAAATAACATGAGCAAGTCTAATTCTGATAAGCTTCAAATTAAAGCATTAACACTCACACCCTGATCAGTTTCACCTGTCCTCGTTATTGTCTCAACCCCCTCCAGGTGACGCTTGTTTTCCCCAGTGTATTTATCCATGTGTTTCCTGTCTCTCTATGCCAGTTCCTCCTGTATGTTTCCAAGTCAACCAGCGGTTTCCCCGTTCTCCTGCTTTTTGCATTCTCCTTTTTCTAGTCCTCTCGGTTTTGACCCTTGCCTGTTTCTGGACTTTGTACCCGCCTGCCTGACCATTCTGCCTGCCTTGACCAAAAGCCTGTCTGCCACTCTGTACCTCCTGGACTCTGATCTGGTTTTGAACTTTTTGGCTGTCCACGACCATTCTCTTGCCTACTCCTTTTGGATTAATAAACATTGTAAGACTCCAACCATCTGCCTCCTGTGTCTGCATTTGGGTCTCGCCTTGTGTCTTGATAAAAAACAATCAAGCAACCCAAAAAAAGTGCTAAAAATAACCCATATTAACATATGCAGCCTGAGAAACAAGGTCCATGAAGTCAATAACTTGCTTGTAACAGATGACATTCATATTCTGAAACTCACTTAGATAATACAGTTGTAGAAATACATGGTTATAACATCTACCAAAAAGACAGAAATGCCAACAGAACCACATTCCTGTAAAGCTTAGAGACGATCTCATGTTAAATACTGTTGAAGTAATATGGCTACAGGTTCACCTGCCTCACCTAAAGCCCATTCTTGTGGGAAGCTGCTATAGACCACCAAGTGCTAAAAGACAGTATCTGGATAATATGTCTGAAATGCTTGATAATGTATGTGATATCAACAGAGAAGTATATTTTCTGGGTATTTTAAATATTGACTGGCTTTCATCAAGCTGCCCACTCAAGAAAAAACGTCAAACTGTTACCAGTGCCTGCAACCTGGTTCAGGTTGTCAGTAAACCTACTAGGGTAGTTACAAATAGCACAGCAATGAAATCAACATGTTTTGATCACATCTTTACTAATGCTACAGAAAGTTGCTTTAAAGTAGTATCCAAATCCATTGGATGTAGTAATCACAATATAGTCGCCATATCTAGGAAAACTAGAAAAAAGGTTTTGTAATGATTCATATGTTGACGATGTAAAGAATATTTGCTGGTCTATGGTGTGTAATGAAGAGCAACCAGAAACTGCACTTGACACATTTATGAAATTGCTTATTCCAGTTACTAATAAGCATGCACCCATTAAGAAAATGACTGTAAAAACTGTTAAATCCCCTTGGATTGATGAGGAATTGAAAAATTGTATGGTGGAGAGGGATAAGGCAAAAGGTTTGGCAGCCCAGCTGATTGGTAATTGTACTGCAAATTAAGAAATCATGTGACTAAACTAAATACAAATAAACTATACTATGAAACAAAAATAAATGATACAAAGAATGCCAGTAAAAAGCTTTGGAGCACCTTAAATGCCATTTTGGGAAAAAAGGAAAACTCGGCTCCATCATTCACTGAATCAGATGGCTCATTCATCACAAAACCTACTGATATTGCCAACTACTTTAATTACTTTTTGATTGGCAAGACAAGCAAATTTAAGTATGACATGCCAGCAACAAACGCTGACACTATACATTCAAGTATATCTGACCAAATTAGACAAATTGTACTTTTGAATTCCGTAAAGTCAGTGTGGAAGAGGTGATGTGGCAAGATATTGCCACATCTTCAATTTAAGCCTACTAGAAAGTGTGTGCCCTCAGGCCTGGAGGGAAGCTAAAGTAATTCCGCTACCCAAGAGTAGTAAAGCCCCCTTTACTGGCTCAAATAGCCGACCAATCAGCCTGTTACCAACAACTAGTACATTTCTGGAAGAAATGGTGTTTGACCAGATACAATGCTATTTCCCAGTAAACAAATTGACAACAGACTTTCAGCACGCTTATAGGGAAGGACACTCAACAAGCATAGCACTTACAGAAATGACTGATGATTGGCTGAGAGAAATCGATGATAATATTATTGTGGGGCTGTCTTGTTAGACTTCAGTGCAGCTTTTGACATTATCAATCATAGTCTGCTGCTGGAAAAACGTAACATAACATATGTGTTATGGCTTTACACCCCCTGCTATAATGTGGAGTATGTGTTCAGTCACGTATACTCCCTCTCCAGCCTCTAGGTCATCAGGCTGCTGATTATCCCGCACACCTGCCACCATCGTCTCGCGCACCTGCGCCTCCTGACACTCACCTGGACTTCATCACCTTGATCATCTTTCCTATATCTGTCACTCCCCTTGGTTCTTTCCTCAGGTGTTATTGACTCTGTTTTCATGTCGGACCTTTGTTTGTGTTTTGTGTTCATTGTTTCTTTTATTTATTAAAACACTCACTCCCTGAACTTGCTTTCCGACTCTCAGCGCACTCGTTACATTGTCTAACAGAACACAGAGGGTGTTCTTTAATGGAAGTCTCTCAAACATAATCCAGGTACAATCAGGAATTCCACAGGGTAGCTGTTCAGGCCCTTTACTTTTTTCAATCTTTACTAACATGCCTTTGAGTAAAGCCAGTGTGTCTATGTATGCAGATTACTCAACACTATACATGTCAGCTACTACAGCAACTGAAATGACTGCAACACTTAACAAAGACCTGCAGTTAGTTTCGGAATGGGTAGCAATGAATAAGTTAGTCCTAAATATTTTGGGACAAGTCATTCACTCAACCCTAAACCTCTACATCTCGTAATGAATCATGTGGAAATTGAGCAAGTTGAGGTGACTAAACTGCTTGGAGTAACCCTGGTTTGTAAACTGTCATGGTCAAAACATTGATACAACAGTAGCTAAGATGGGGAGAAGTCTGTCCATAATAAAGCGCTGCTCTGCCTTAACACTATCAACAAGGCAGCTCCTACAGACCCTAGTTTTGTTGCACCTTGACTACTTGCAGTGGGCTCAGAACAGGGCAGCACGGCTGGCCCTTAAAAGTACACAGAGCTAACATTAATGACATGCATGTCAATCGCTCGTGGCTCAAAGTGGAAGAGCGATTGACTTCATCATTACTTATTATTGTAAGAGGTGTTGACAAGCTGAATGTACTGAGCTGTCTGTTTAAACTACCAGCACACAGCTCGGACACCTATGAATATCCCACAAGACATACCACCAGAGGTCTTTTCACAGTCCCCAAGTCCAGAACAGACTATTGGAGGCGCACAGTACTTCCTAGGGCCATGACTACATGAAACTCTATTCCACATCGGGTAACTGATGCAAGTAGTTGAATCAGATTTCAAAAACTGGTAAAAATACACCTTATGGAACAATAGAGACTGTGAAGAGACACACACAAAAGGTACAGACACATGCAAACGCATACATTGTGATAATGTTGTATGGTGGTATTAATCATTTTCTATTGTAGATATGTAGTGGTGTAATGTTATATGATGTACTGTTTTATATGTAATGTAAGTGCTTTAATATGTTGCTGCCTTGGCAGCAGCTAATGAGGATCCCTTATAAATACAAATACAAAGTTGGGAGGCGACTAATAGGCTACAGTAAAATCTGCTGTCACTCTTAATAGTGGGGCCTACAGTATATCAACAAATTAGGTGGTGATACTGTTGATATTTTGAATCGCAAAACTCTTGATTCAAGGTTGAATAAAGTTATTTACGTTGTCCTCAACAGGAGCTATTGGTTACCGTAAGCCTATTGGTTTTAAGCTGTTTGAAACGGCACTAATAGTTTAAAGCTTGTTTAATTGCTACATCCATTTTTGTACTTAAATTATATGCACATTGATTCTTGAAGAATATAACAAATGCATAATGCTTTTAGTTCAACTGTCGTACCCCATCAGAACCCAAAATATAAACTTGTTTTACTCTGATGTTTGTAAACAAACACTATATATATATATATATATATATATATAGCCTCAAAACACGGTTAAAACTATACTTTTGACATCATGGATGGTCAGTCCTTGCATCCATACCTCTGTCTATTAATTTGAGTGGTTCAAATTCTCAAGACCCATCCCACAGCTTTTTACCAAAACAGAGGCGGGGTGTCTGCTTTGTTATTGTTTCAATTAAGGATTGTAGTTATAACTCTGGTCATGTTTTAAGAAATGAAGCTCGTGTCACGGTGTATAATGACAGGAGACAAGCGCAGGAATACGTAATAGTTTTTTTTATTTCTACACCCAAAATAAAATACGTAATGAAAACCACAGGGACGAAGCCCAAAAACAAACACATAAATATATAACACAGGGTAACCCAAACAAAAGAGCGAGATGTAATCCTCTAAATAATACACGGGACGAGACCTGTAATAACAAGTGCACAATAACATGTAGCACAAAAACCGATACAACAGAGCACAGGTACTCACAAGACCAACAGACATGGGACAATAATCGTCAAGGACAATGGGGAACAGGGCACATATATACACATACTAATCAGGGGGAATGGGAACCAGGTGTGCGTAATGAGACAAGCCAGTCCGTGGTTGGTGGTAATAATAATCAATAATGCCTAGAAGGCCGGTGACGTAGACCTCCATAGCTGGTGAACGGAATACCTTGTTTAAACACATCTTTCAGTAAAACTGTAGAAAGGGATCTTCTGTGTTTTTTTAAGACATCTGAAGGAAAGAATAAAACTCTGTGAGCTTACTAAGACCTGTAAGCTCACGAGGAGAGGCGAGAAGGATCGGAGGACCAATGTACAGCGTGGTAAGTTTCCATAATTTAATAACATAAAAACTAGACAAAATACAAAACAACAAACGTACTAACCGTCACAGTCCCGTGTGGCACAAACACTGACACAGAAAACAACCACCCACAAAATCCCAACACAAAACAAGCCACCTATATATGATTCTCAATCAGGGACAACGATTGACAGCTGCCTCTGATTGAGAACCATATTAGGCTGAACACAGAAACAGACAAACTAGACACACAACATAGAATGCCCACCCAGCTCACGTCCTGACCAACACTAAAACAAGCAAAACACATAAGCACTATGGTCAGGACATGACAAGACCGAACATGGCATTGTTTGTTTGGCCACATGTGGTCAAGATGCTTTTAACAGCTCCTCCATTTGCTTTCCATTATGACAAAGCATCTTCTTTTGACAGTCACAGATATGGAATAAATCAAGCAAATTGCAAATAATTTTAACTACCTGATCAATGCAGGATGGGATAAAGAAGAAAAAGAGAACCAGAGAAGAGAGAGAGGGTGACAGACAGGGAGAAAATAGAGAATAGATTGCTTTTGCTGTATTTATCAGTAGAAAAGTCCCTTTTAACCCAAAAGTTGAAGTCTTTATCTCTCCGCAGGAGCAGTTCTTCCTGGGGCCCCTGATTGCGCTACTGGGGGCTAGGTTGTGTTCCCCTGTGAGAGACAGCATTCCGATTAGTGCCCATTGCCAAGTGCAGGGATCCATCGTGAGCCTGAAGGTGCAGTAATTAGAGGAGAAAAAGCACTGGATTTACACTGTGTTACAACAAGCAGGTTATGCCAGGTGATAAATGCTAGCGTTGAGGGAGCTGACATACCTGGAGCACCACGTGAGCTGCTGGTCCCTTCTGACACCCTCCATCAGTATTAGTTGGATCAGAATGGCGGAGAGATGGGGAGATGTCAGCCGATGTAATGTTTAGGAGCCAGTGAGTTAATGTATTGTGAAAGCCCCTCGGTCATTGTTATCCAAATGGGACTTTTTATTAGAAGCCCTCTCACTTCTTGATATATCTACCAAGTGAACTTCACTGTTCTGTAGTTAAGTGGATCAAAGCCAATGTACAGCTCATGCGTGGGTGTTTGGAGTCAGCCTGCTCTCAACAGGTCTGTGGGCTTTTTAAAACTCTGCTCATCCACCCCCGAGCTGCATGATGAAGAGCTTGCAGACAATTGAACTGTCCGACTTCTGATCTCTCTGGTTTCCTTCGAGGAATATGGGTTTTCCCTGGGAGGGGGCAGGCTCAAGCTAGGACATAACTCATCTCTTTGCAGTGTGATTCTCTGATTTTACCATTGCAAAACTATCCACCACCAGCCCAGCTCAATCCACCACTAGCAATAGCAGCAGATAATCACATATTTTCTAAGACCGAGGTACTTATTCTTGGAGCCAAAGCACAGAGACAGAATCTGGCTGAATATTTTAATTCACAGGCAATAAAGGTAAAACACCAGGTAAAAAACCTAGGTGTTATTTTAGATTCTGAACTCTATTTTGAATCACACAATAGAAATGTGACCAAAATAGCTTTGTACCACCTGATGAACGTTGCCAAGGTGCGGCCGTTCCTCTCTCAGGCTGATACAGAGAGACTCATCCATGCTTTTATTACAAGCTGGCTTGACTTCTGTAACACTCCCCTGTCTGGTCTACCCAAGAAAGCCATTGGTCAACTGCAAAACATGCAGAATGCTGCAGCATGGGTACTGACCAAGGCCAGACGTAGAGCACACATTACACTGGTTTTAAGGTCTCTGCACTGGCTGCCTGTGATTTTTAGAATACATTTTAAGATTCTTCTATTGGTTTTTAAATCAATACATGTCAGACATGCTTTTAAGTTATGTACCCAGTAGGTCACTCAGGTCCTCTGGCACTGGTCTTTTAACTATTCCAAAGTCTAGGACCTAAAGGCATGGAGAGGCAGCCTTTAGTTATTATGCCCCCATTCTCTGGAATAGCCTGCCAGACAACCTGAGGGGTGGGCGAAACTGTGGACATAGATATCTTAAACACTTTTTAAGCTTTGCTTTTCCTTACGGTGCTTTTTAGTCGTTCTGTGTATATTGTTGTTCTTTAGTTTTTTTATCCTCTTATGTTTGTTGTGTAGTTAATATTTAAGTTTTTATTTTCATTGTTTTTAATAGTTTCGATGGCTGCCCTTGATCGCCTAATGACAGAGGCTCCTTTTGAATGGGCACACTTGATCACGTAACCCTGTTTCCCACGTCAGCCCTGTGCCTCGGCATGTCTGGCAGATGCACCCAGCCCCACGACACCCTCCCGCCCCCACCTCTGCATCCATCACTCTACAACTATTACCGATGACAGCAATCACATAAACAACCAACGGTTCATATGCAAATTGAACCAGAAACATCAGTTTTGGAATTCTAATGCATCATTCATACAGAGAGTATGTGGTATGTTTTAAAAAAAAAGGTTGCAATGTATTACAATGGCCATCGCAGAGATAGGCCTTCTAGCAGTCCTCAAACATGTATGTGAATGGTATCAATTAGAGTTGGGCGAAATGGACAAAATCCATATGCTTTTTGTCTTTTTTGCAATAACACCTTAGCACGCTCGCACGCACGCACACACACACACACACACGACTGCTGCTAAATACTGCACAATTTAAACACTTGCCCCCAAATCCCCCTCCTTCCCCAAAACGTGTGTCAATATTGGAATATAAATTGTGCCTTTCTGTATTATGCTAAAATGTTTATATTCTTATCTTGTATTATTTATTATTGTTGTTGCATTGTCTAATAGGAACCTGCAAGTAAGCATTTAGTTGGACGGTGTATACAATATGTAGCCCGTACGAATTTATAAAAACTGGAAACTTGAAATGACAATAAATTATTTTGGGTGCTAGAGCCCGGCGATATGGACAAAAAGTTATATTGCGATAAATTGTAAAAAATGTACATTTTCTTCCAGTGCCAAGTAAGACAACTGAGATGGTAGCCTATGATTAACAAATTAAGCTACAGTACTTCATGTAACTGTCACACATGGACATCCTGGACCCAGGCCTCATAGCGGATTTCCAATGCCGACACCCCGGTCAACCAGGTAGGATGCCAGGTGGTGCCCCTAGAGAGGGGGGGTACTGTCACACCCTGATCTGTTTCACCTGTCTTTGTGATTGTCTCCACCCCCCTCCAGGTGTTGCACATCTTCCCCATTATCTCCTGTGTATTTATACCTGTGTTCTCTGTTTGTCTGTTGCCAGTTCATTTTGTTTGTCAAGCCTCCCAGCGTTTTCCCCTTGCTCCTGTCTTTTTCTAGTTCCTGTTTTTGACCATTCTGCCTGCCCTGACCCTGAGCCTGCCTGCCGTTCTGTACCTTGTCACACCACCCTGGATAATTGACCTCTGCCTGCCCTGACCCTGAGCCCACCTTCACCCCAGTCTGAGTTCCTGAGCGCTCTGGAGCAGGTTTTCATCAAGGATCTTTCTATACTTTGTTCCATTCATCTTTCTCTTGATCCTGACTAGTCTCCCAGTCCCTGCCGCTGAAAAACATCCCCACAGCATGATGCTGCCACCACCATGCTTCCCCGTATGGATGGTGCCAGGTTTCCTCCAGATGTGACGCTTGGCATTCAGGCCAAAGAGTTCAATCTTGACTTCATCAGAACAGAGAATCTTGTTTCTCATGGTCTGAGAGTCCTTTAGGTGCCTTTTGGCAAACTCCAAGCGGGCTGTCATGTGCTTTTTACTAAGGAGTGGCTTCCGTCTGGCCACTCTATCATACAATCAAATCAAATGTTATTGGTCACATACACATGGTTAGCAGATGTTAATGCGAGTGTAGCGAAATGCGTGTGCTTCTAGTTCTGACTATGCAGTAAGTAATCTGACAAATTCACAACAACTACCTTATACACACGAATGTAAAGGGATGAATAGAATATGTACAAATATATGGATGAGCGATGGCGTGCAGCATAGGCAAGATGCAGTAGATGGTATAGAATACAGTATATACATATGAGATGAGTAATGTAGGCTATGTAAACATTATTCAAGTGGTGTTATTTAAAATGACTAGTGATACCTTTTATTAGGTCCATTTATTTAAGTGGTTAGAGATTTGAGTCTGTATGTTGGCAGCAGCCTCTCAATGTTAGTGATGGCTGTTTAACAGTCTGATGGCCTTGAGATAGAAGCTGTTTTTCAGTCTTTTGGTCCCAGCTTTGATGCACCTGTACTGACCTCGCCTTCTGGATGATAGCGATGGTGAACAGGTAGTGGCTGGGGTGGTTGTTGTCCTTGATGATCTTTTTTGCCTTCCTGTGACATCGGGTGCTGTAGGTTTCCTGACTGGTGGAGTGCTACAGAGATGGTCGTCCTTCTGGAAGGTTCTCCCATCTCCACGGAGGAACTCTAGAGCTCTGTCAGAGTGACCATCGGGTTCTTTGTCACCTCCCTGACCAAGGCCGTTCTCCCCCGATTGCTCAGTTTGGCCGGGCGGCCAGCTCTAGGAAGAGTCTTGGTGGTTCCAAACTTCTTCCAATTAAGAATGATGGAGGCCACTGTGTTCTCTGGGACCTTCAATGCTACAGACATTTTTTGGTACCCTTCCCCAGATCTGTGCCTCGATACAATCCTGTCTCGGACCACCTACGGACAATTCCTTCAACCTCATGGCTTGTTTTTTGCTCTAACATGCACTGTCAACTGTGGGACCATATATAGAGAGGTGTGTGCCTTTCCAAATCATGTCCAATTAATTGAATATATCACAGGTGGACTCCAATCAAGTTGTAGAACCATCTCAAGGATTTTCAATGGAAACAGGATGCACCTGAGCTCAATTTCGAGTCTCTTAAAAAAGGGTATGCATACTTACGTAAATAAGGTATTTCTGTTTTTATTGTTAATAAATGATAATACATTTCTAAAAACCTGTTTCTGCTTTGTCATTATTGGGTATTGTGTGTAGATTGATGAGGGGGGAAAATGATTGATTAAATAATAAATGTGGAAAAAGTCAAGGGGTCTGAATACCTTCCAAATGCACTGTATATTTATATTCCCGACTCTGACATTGCTCGTCCTGATATTTCTAAATTTCTTTCTTTACATTTTGGGGATTTGTGTGTATTGTTAGGTATTACTGCACTGTTTATTGATCACTGAATTTTACGTGACCAATAAAATTTGATTTGAAGTGGGTTAAAATCTTCCTAGAAGTCATAGAGGATGCACAGGGGCCATGTCAAAATGCTGAATATGGCACTTTATTGAATGTCCCATGTGGTCTATATATTAAAGGGCACTTCATTTAATATAAAAGGCTTATAAAATTCTATATTTGTGTCACGACTTCCGCCGAAGTCGGTCCCTCTCCTTGTTTGGGCGGCGTTCGGCGGTCGACGTCACCGGCCCACTTTTCATTTTCCATTTGTTTTGTCTTTGTCTTTCACACCTGGTTTCAATCCCCCAATTACCTGTTCATTATTTAACCCTCTGTTCCCCCGTGATTGTTTCTATGTAGGAAGGTCCGCTATTGTGGGCTGTTTTTGTATTGCATTTATTGTATGTTCAGTAAATTACGTTTATTTACTCATATCTGCTGTCCTGCTCCTGACTCCTATTCACCAGCTACACACAGACTTCCTTACAATTTGTGCACAATGTCTACAAAAAATAGCATAAGGTCGCAAAAGGCACTCACTTCGTGGAACGATCCACAAATCAATGGATTTTAAAAGAATGATGCAAAACTATAAATGATCACAGATAGAGTAACATGTTGAGTTAGAGATGAATAGGTACATTATGACTAAGCAGGTCTGTGGAAATACTTAATTTAGCTGGTAAAGGGGTCTTACATTTGACACAGAGCAGTGTGACAGAGGACAGTTTTCAGTTACAGGAGAAAATGAAACCTACGTAGGGCCACGTCTACAACAAAGTGTTACGTATGCAGCTGCTCTCGCCTCAGTTCTAATGATCTAATCAACATCCCTGTCACTGTCCCGCAAACAACCAGGCCATCGCTGTCATGGAAACAGAACATCTCTAGCAACATCTTCAACTTCAAACACCCTATTTTTAAGGTCTGGAAAACTAAAGACGTACAGGTTGAACAGATAGTTCCAGAGAAATTAGAGGACAACTAAATAATCCACAAGCAAGTAGTACTTTGGACAAATAGAACATCTACAAATCTACCCTCAACTTCATTGGTATAGACGTGTTGAGTGAGATCAACAGCCCCTTTATGCACCTGTTAGATGACTCTGATTGTGACAGTTTTGCTGGATCTAGCTATCTGTTATGGCCTGAGGTTGACTACATGTAGATTCATCATAATAAACATGCAGTTTTCAGGTTTAAAGTAAAACCTCAGTTAACGTTTGGGTTTAAGCTTTCATCATAAAGATAGGACAGTCCCTTCTATCACATTAAGTTAAGTGTTTTTTGTCTTAGTTTTCTTTAAACTGTGACTGTACCATTTAGGCCGGCTGGTGGACTTCAGCACTAGAGACATGCCATCCCTGTACAGGCTCTTGGTCTTGCTGAAGTTGACAATGTTGAAAATCACCCTCTGAAAGAAAAATGTGATTGGATTCCATTAGATTGGTAGAATTTGTGAACAAGAAAAAAGGGATGATATGAAAGGGTAGAAATATCAGAAATGGAGCACTGAATGAGAAAAGTTCATGATGTCAACACAACACAGTCAATCGTATATAATGACTGATTATTAGGCCTGAATAGAGATAAGAAAGTGTGCTTCAACGCATGATAGCACAACACACTATAAAGTAGAGATGAAAAGACTAGACATATCTGTCAACAGAAAGTGTGGTGAAACGGTGGCCTAGCAGATGATCATGCTGAAACAGACAGGCTACCATGGGGCCAGCTTGGCTTTAAAACATTAATTCATAGCTAGGTGAGGGATATGTCCTACTGTCCCAGGAAATGCACTGGGGTCCCACTCCTCCACCAGGATCCTGATTAGGATCAGGGGAAGAAATATGGAGGGGGAGAGATGAATAAATATATAAATAATGACAATAATATTATCATTGTACAGTAAATGAATCCTATTGATGGACCATATCAAATTACCAACTTAGTCCAGGTGGTGGAAGTGAACTGTGTGCTACTGAAATCCTATTACAACCCCTCTCCTCCTCCCCCTCCCTCCTTGCCATCACAGGAGCAGGGATTGTGGCAGTCTGATTCAGACTTAGGTAAAATGACATTTAACTGATGTTCTGACTGGCAGCAGGCTCCTGTACCGTGGAGATAAGACCATCGCTGCTGGCATTTCAATTAAACTTTACTGCCCTGCACATCTGTTGCCAGCCTACTTTCAGCTTTTCCTCAGGCAAATACATCCTCATTTTCTGACTTATATTGGTCCTCTTTTTTCTTTTTCACCAATTCAGATTGTCTTATTTAGTGGCTGCGTCTCATACCTGTAATCTATTTGTTAAGCTTCTTTAACTCCAAGGTGGAGCTCTATACTCCACCAAGGCAGGCAGGCTGCAACCGCCTCTGTACTTCTGTTAAGACAAGGCAAAGTAGGTGTTTTGGCCACCACATAACGACACCTGGTGGTCTGATTGTAATAGACCAATGACAATTCATCATTGATTTCCATATCCCCTCCTACTATCCCGCCCGGTCAAATTGATGACATGCACGGGAGAGGTAGCTAGGGATTCACGGCCAAAAGCAAGAGAGATTGTGCAGTAGCTGGCTGTAAGGCAACAATTGTTTCTTTGCACTGTCTTCCATCAGAACAATCACTTCGTCTGAGTTGGCAAAAAAAATGATATAAACACCTGAATGAATCATGAATAATGATGAGTAAGAAAGTTAGACACACAAATATCATATAACCTCTCACCATCACAATAATGTGAGGTTAGCATTTTTGGGGGGCTATGATATTGGTAAGTAACTATATTCACAATTCATTCAGGATTATCCGTAATCATGGCAGCATCCACAATAATATTGAAGTGTTTAGAAACAGATTATATATACAGTACCAGTGAAAAGTTTGGACACACATAGTCATTCAAGGGTTTTTCTTTATTTTACTTTTTTCTGCATTGTAGAATAATAGGGAAGACCTCAAAATTATGAAATAACACATTTGGAATCATGTAGTAACCAAAAAAGGGTTAAACAAATCAAAATATATTTGAGATTCTTCAAAGTAGCCACCCTTTGCCTTGATGACAGCTTTGCACACTCTGGCATTCTCTCAAACAGCTTCATGAAGTAGTCACCTGAAATGCATTTCAATTAACAGGTGTGCCTTGTTAAAAGTTAATTTGTGAAATTTCTTTCCTTCTTAATGCGTTTCAGCCAATCAGTTGTGTTGTGACAAGGTAGGGGTGGTATACAGAAGATAGCCCTATTTGGTAAAAGACCAAGTCCATATTATGGTAAGAATAAGCAAAGAGAAATGACAGTCCATCATTACTTATAAGACATGAAGGTCAGTCAATCCCGAAAATTTCAAGAACTTTGAAAGTTTCTTCAAGTGCAGTCGCAAAAACCATCAAACGCTATGATGAAACTGGCTCTCATGAGGACCGTCACAGGAAACAAAGACCCTGAGTTACCTCTGCTGCAGAGGATAAGTTCATTAGAGTTAACTGCACCTCAGATTGCAGCCAAAATACATGCTACACGGAGTTCAAGTAACAGACACATCTCAACATCCACTGTTCAGTGCAGACTGCGTGAATCAGGCCTTCATGGTTGAATTGCTGCAAAGAAACTACTACTAAAGGACACCAATAATAAGAAGAGACTTGCTTGGGCCAAGAAACATGAGCAATGGACATTAAACCAGTGGAAATCTGTCCTTTGGTTCCCACCGTGAAGCATGGAGGAGGAGGTGTGATGGTGTGAGGGTGCTTTGCTGGTGACACTGTCAGTGATTTACTTAGAATTCAAGGCACACTTAACCAGCATGGGTATTCTGCAGCGATATGACATCCCATCTGGTTTGCGCTTAGTGGGACTTTCATTTGTTTTTCAACAGGACAATGACGGAAAACACATCTCCAGACTGTGTAAGGGCTATTTCACCAAGGAGGAGAGTGATGGTGCTGCATCAGATGACCTGGCCTCCACAATCACCCGACCTCAACCCAATTGAGAGGGTTTGGGATGAGTTGGACCGCAGAGTGAAGGAAAAGCAGCCAACAGGTGCTCAGCATATGTGGGAACTCCTTCAAGACTGCTGGAAAAGCATTCCAGGTGAAGCAGGTTGAGAGAATGCCAAGAATGTGCAAACCTGTCATCAAGGAAAAGGGTGGCTACAAAGAAAAAGACATATCTCAGACTGGTCAATAAAAAGTAAAGATTGAGATGGGCAAAAGAAGACAGACACTGGATAGAGGAACTCTGCATAGAAGGCCAGCATCCCGGAGTCGCCTGTTCACTGTTGACTATGAGACTGGTGTTTTGCGGGTACTATTTATTGAAGCTGCCAGTTGAGGACTTGTGAGGGGTCTGTTTCTCAAACTAGACACTGTAATGTACATGTCCACTTGCTCAGCTGTGCACCGTGGCCTCCCACTCCTCTTTCTATTCTGGTTAGAGCCAGTTTGCGCTGTTCTGTGAAGGGAGTAGTACACAGTGTTGCATGAGATATTCAGTTTCTTGGCAATTTCTCAGATCGAAAAGACTTCATTTCTCAGAACAAGAATAGACTGACGAGTTCCAGAAGGAAGTTCTTTGTTCTGGCCCTTTTGAGCCTGTAACCGAACCCACAAAAGCTGATGCTCCAGATACTCAACTAGTCTAAAGAAGGCCAGTTTTATTGCTTCTTTAATCAGGACAACAGTTTTCAGCTGTACTAACATAATTGCAAAAGGGTTTCCTAATGATCAATTAGCCTTTTAAAATGATAAACTTGAATTAGCTAACACAACATGCCACTGGAACACAGGAGTGATGGTTGCTGATAATGGGCCTCTGTACGCCTATGTAGAAATTCCCCCCCAAAATCAGCTGTTTCCAGCTACAATAGTCATTTACAACATTAACAATGGCTACACTGTATTTCTGATCAATTTTATGTTACAAAAAATGTGTTTTTCTTTAAAAAACAAGGACATTTCTAAGTGACCCCAAACTTATTTTTTTACAATAAAAGTGACTCCATTATACATTATTTACCATTCATTTCCATTAGGCACAAAATAATCTGAAACACAACCAAAACAAACAGGCAAATGCATCCAACAAATTTGTTGAGTCACAAACTTGATGTAGACATTGTGTGCTAAAATACCCTCACATTAAAGCTGACAGTGTGCACTTTAACCTTATAGTCGTTCTTTAATTTCAAATGCAACATTTTGGAGTACAGAGCCAAGAGAAGAGAAAATTCTTCACTGTCCCAATAATTACGGAGGGCACTGTATATGTTTGTCATGTTTCTGCTGTTGGGAAGAGAATAGGATGTTACGCAGAAAATTATGTTAGTAGGACAAGGCTATGTATGTTTGTGCACATGGAAGTCAATGATGTATGCTTGTTTACTATAGGTTACAAATGTGACATGACTAAAATGTGACAAAAATGAAAGGGTGTTTAGTTGACTAAAATGGCCAACTGTTTTTGTTATTTTTACAAAAACAAGACTAAATCATTACTCAAATGACAAAAATATTTAAGTCAACAACATTGTAGTTACTCAACAATACTAACCTAATTGACAAAGTGGAATCATGTTTTTCGAATTTTAAAAAAAATAATAAAAAATGAATAGTTGATATGTCTTGAGTCAATAATTATTCAACCCCATTCAACCCCTGTTATGGCAAGCCTAAATAAGTTCAGGAGTCAAGGCTTGCTTAACAAGTTACATAATAAGTTGCATGGACTCACTCTGTGTGCAATAATATTTTTTAACATGATTTTTGAATGACTACCTCATCTCTGTACCCCACACATACAATTATCTGTAAGGTCCCCCAGTCAAGTAGTGAATTTCAAACACAGATTCAACCATAAAGATCAGGGAGGTTTTTCCAAGTTATTAATTACACTGGATGGTTTATCAATACACAAAGTCACAACAAAGATACAGGTGTCCTTCCTAAATCAGTTGCCATGGACGAAGAAAACCGCTCAGGGATTTCACCATGAGGCCATTTTATTTATATATTTGTTATTTAATCAGGCAGGTCAGTAAAAAATAAACTCTTATTTACAATGACGGCCTACACCAGCCAAAACCGGACGAAGCTGGGTCAATTGTGCGCCGCACTATGGGACTCCCAATCACGGCCAGTTGTGATTGAGCCTGGATTCAAACCAGGGTGTCTGTAGTGACCCCTCTTGCACTGAGATGCAGTGCCTTAGACCGCTGCACCACTTGGGAGTTATGGTGACTTTAAAACAGTTAGAGTTGAATGGCTGTTATAGGAGAAAACTGAGGATGGATAAACAACATTGTAGTTACTCCACAATACTAACCTAAGTGACAGAGTGAAAAGAAGGAAGCCTGTACAGAATACACATTTTCCAAAATATGCATCCTGCTTGCAATAAGGTACTAAAGTAAAACTGCAAAAAATGTGGAAATTAACTTTATGTCCTAGGTACAAAGCCTTATGTTTGGGGCAAATCCAACACAACACTGAGTACCACTCGTCATATTTTCAAGCTAACAGATGGATAGATAGCTTCTTTTATTTCAGATCATGAAACATGGGACCAACACTTTAGATGTTGCGTTTATATTTTTGTTCAGTATAAAACACTAATACACTGAGTATAGCTGCTCTTTCCATGACAGACTGACCAGGTGAATCCAGGTGAAAGCTATGGTCCCTTATTGATGTCACCTGTTAAATTCACTTCAATCAGTGTAGATGTGTGCCATTCAGAGGGTGAATGGGCAAGAAAAAATATTGAAGTGCCTTTTGAACAGGGTATGGTAGTAGGTGTAAGGCGGTTTGAGTGGGTCAAGAACTGCAATACTGCTGGGGTTTTCATGCTCAAGTTTCCCGTGTACATCAAGAATGGTCCACCACCCAAAGAACATCCGACCAACTTCACACAACTGTGGGAACCATAGGAGTAAACATGGGCAACCATCCCTGTGGAATGCTTTCGACACCTTGTAGTGCCCATCCCCCAAACGAATTGTGGCTTTTCTGAGGGCAAAAGGGGGTACAACTCAAAATTAGGAAGGTGTTCCTAATGTTTTGTGCACTCAGTGTATATATTGAAGAAGAAAGCTAAGGTAAATGAGCTAAACGACTATCGCCCCGTAGCACTCACTTCCGTCATCATGAAGTGCTTTGAGAGACTAGTCAAGGATCATATCACCTCCACCCTACCTGACACCCTAGACCCACTCCAATTTCCGTACCACCCCTATAGGTCCACAGACAATGCACTCGCAATTACACTGCACACTGCCCTAACCCATCTGGACAAGAGGAATACCTATGTAAGAATGCTGTTCATTGACTACAGCTCAGCATTTAACACCATAGTACCCTCCAAACTCGTAATTAAGCTCGAGACCCTGGGTCTCGACCCCGCCCTGTGCAACTGGGTCCTGGACTTCCTGACGACACGCCCCCCAAGTGGTGAGGGTAGGAAACAACATCTCCACCCCGCTGATCCTCAACACTGGGGCCCCACAAGGGTGCGTTCTCAGCCCTCTCCTGGCCCTCTCCTGTACTCCCTGTTCACCCATGACTACGTGGCCATGCACGCTTCCAACTCAATCATCAAGTTTGCAGACGACACTACAGTGGTAGGCTTGATTACCAACAACGACGAGACGGCCTACAGGGAGGAGGTGAGGGCCCTCGGAGTGTGGTGTCAGGAAAATAACCTCAAACTCAACGTCAACAATACAAAGGAGATGATCATGGACTTCAGGAAAGAGCAGAGGGAGCACTCCCCTATCCACATCAACGGGACAGCAGTGGAGAAGGTGGAAAGTAGTGGAGAGGGTAGTAAGTTTTAAGTTCCTCGGCGTACCCATCACGGACAAACTGAATTGGTCCACCCACACAGACGGCATTGTGAAGAAGGCGCAGCAGCGCCTCTTCAACCTCAGGAGGCTAAAGAAATTTGGCTTGTCACCAAAAACACTCACAGACTTTTCCAGATGCACATTCGAGAGCATTCTGTCGGGCTGTATCACCACCTGGTACGGCAACTGCTCCGCCCACAACCGTAAGGCTCTCCAGAGGGTAGTGAGGTCTGCACAACTCATCACCGGGGGCAAACTACCTGCCCTCCAGGACACCTACAACACCCGATGTCATAGGAAGGCCAAAAAGATCATCAAGGACAACAACCACCCAAGCCACTGCCTGTTCACCCCGCTATCATTCAGAAGGCAAGGTCAGTACAGGTGCATCAAAGCTGGGACTGAGAGACTGAAAAACAGCTTCTATCTCAAGGCCATCAGACTATTAAACAGCCATCACTAACATTGAGTGGCTGCTGCCAACATACTGACTCAAATCTCTAGCCACTATAATAATTAAAAATTGGATGTAATAAATGTATCACCAGTCACTTTAAACAATGCCACTTTATATAATGTTTACATACCCTACATTACTCATCTCATATGTATATACTGTACTCTATACCATCTACTGCATCTTGCCTATGCCATTCGGCCATTGCTCATCCATATATTTATATGTACATATTCTTATTCATTCCTTTACACTTGTGTGTAAAAGGTAGTTGTTGTGAAATTGTTAGATTACTTGTTAGATATTACTGCACGTTCAGAACTAGAAGCACAAGCATTTTGCTACACTCGCATTAACATCTGCTAACCATGTGTATGTGACCAATAACATTTGATTTGATTTGATGAGTATTCAACCCCCTGAGTCAATACATGTTAGAATCACCTTTGGCAGAGATTACAGCTGTGAGTCTTTCTGGGTAAGTCTCTAAGAGCTTTGCACACATGGATTGTACAGTACTTGAACATTATTATTTTTATAATTCTTCAAGCTCTGTCAAGTTGGTTGTTGATCATTGCTAGACAGCCATTTTCAAGTCTTGCCATATATTTCCAGGCCAAATTAAGTCAAAACTGGAACTAGGCCACTCAGGAACATTTAATGTCATCTTGGTAAGCAACTCCAGTGTATACTGAACAAAAATATAAACACAACATGGAACAATTTCAATGATTTTTCTGAGTTACACTACATATAAGGAAAAAAGTCAATTGAAATGAATGGATTTCATATTATTGGGCAGGGGTGTCTGTAATGATCATGTCTCTGTAATGATCATGCTGATCAGCTTCTTAATATCCCACACCTGTCAGGCGGATGGGTTATCTTGGCAAAAGAGAAATGCTTACTAACAGGTTAGTAAACCAATTTGTGCACAACATTGTGAGAAATAAGCTTTTTGTGTGTATGTGTCACGCCCTGACCTTAGAGAGCCTTTTTTATGTCTCTTTTTGGTTTGGTCAGAGTGTGATTTGGGGTGGGCATTCTATGTTTTGTTTTCTATGTTTCTTTATTTCTATGTTTTGGTCGGGTATGGTTCTCAATCAGGGACAGCTGTCCTTTTTCCTCCTTTGAGTGTGGGCAGTAATCTTTGTTAGTGGCACTTTGCCCTGTAAGCTTCACGGTTGTTTTTCGTTTGTTGTTTTGTTGGCGACATTTTAAATAAAAAGAGAAATGTACGCTCACCACGCTGCACCTTGGTCTTCTTCCTTCAATGACGGCCGTGACAGTATGGAGCATTTTTGGGATCTTTTATTTCAGCTCATGAAACATGTGAACAACACTTTACATGTTGCAATATTTTTTATTCAGTATATTTTACAAATGTTAGAGTATTTTGTGTAGATCGTTGACAAAAAAGGACAATTATATCAATTTTAATTCCACTTTGTAACAACAAGGGGTGTGAATACTTTCTAAAGGCAAAGTAAATGTACTGTATGTCACGTCAGTGTCCTTAGTAGCTAACTCCCCAACCTAGGGAAAGTACAGGCTGGATGTTTTATGCTGCAAAGTTGTGGGAGGCAACCCGACTGGCTCGCTTAATTTGCTCACCTAATTTGAAAAGGGGGTCGTAAAGAGAAGCTCTGGGTAAAATAAAAGTGTCACTAAGTTCATAAAACTGTGGTTACGTGCGTAACCTCTGATAACCTAAATGCGGTTGTGATAAACAGAGTGCTTTCTGTTTTTCTCCTGCAAATATGTCTCTAACTTTTGAACGGTTGGAGCTATAAGCTGTTATGAGCCCATTCCTGAAAGATACAATTTGCAGGAACACGAAAACGATGCACACAAGCAGCACAGGACTCGTTAGAACAGAGCGTGGACAGGACCAGGCATAATCAGACTAGCACCGCATCACTGAAAGCAATGTCAATTATGTTATTTTCTACACAGCATATTAATGCCTGGTGATTTTATGATTCCTTTCCAATACCTTTCTGAATCATTTCCGTGACTTCAAACCATACTTCCTTCAGATTGACATACTATCAAAGTACAGTCAGACTGATTTGTAATAGACTATCATAGCCCCAAATAAAAAAGTTAACTTTAGCTGTTGATTGGGTTACTATCATGCCACAAGGCGAGACCCAGATGCAGACACAGGAGGCAGATGGTTGGAGTCTTACAATGTTTATTAATCCAAAGGGGTAGGCAAGAGAATGGTCGTGGACAGGCAAAAAGTTCAAAACCAGATCAGAGTCCAGGAGATAAAGAGTGGCAGACAGGCTCGTGGTCAAGGCAGACAGAATGGTCAGGCAGGCGGGTACAAAGTCCAGAAACAGGCAAGGGTCAAAACCGGGAGGACTAGAAAAAGGAGATGCAAAAAGCAGGAGAACGGAGAAAATGCTGGCTGACTTGGAACCATACAAGAGGAACTGGCACAGAGAGACAGGAAACACATGGATAAATACACTGGGGAAAACAAGCGACACAATAACGAGGACAGCTGAAACTGATCAGGGTGTGACAGTGTTAATGCTTTAATGGGAAGCTTATCAGAATTAGACTTGCTCATGTTATTTATATTGGAGCTGATAGTGTGAGCTGCACACAGTGGTCTTCCTACTAGGGCACACCGCCTCAGTGCTAAAAGTGTACCTCTGGTTCATAGGCACATGATTACTGCATACAATAGCTGTAGGAACAATAGAGGTATTCAGGGAAATTAGGGGGACATAAATTAAGTTACTTACATTGTGTCTGCCAATGCCCCTGGGATAATGTACATTTGATGCAGCATTATGATGATACAATGGTAGGGATTAACTGAGCTGGTCTTGGGTCATTGATACGTCATTGTTTCAATGCAGCCTTGAAAAGCGTGGACAGAGTCAGGAGCCAAGATGATTTGGATGGACTCCGTCATTCTGTTTCCAGAAGGCGTCAAAGTTATCTATGAAAGTGATTCCAGCAGAGCTGGAATGTCAGTAGCCTGGTGAATATTTGTGTAATGCCGGTAGTCTGCTGTATCTTGACCACAGTTCACTCAGTTTCACACAAACTTTAATAAAGGACACCTTCTTGCTCACACACAGCATTTAAGTGTGTAAAGCAGGGCCCTCTGGATGTTTGTCACACCTCTGTAATTGCATAGAAAACCCTTGCTATTCAGTCAGGGATCCTCCAGAAACAATACAGGTTCAGTAGAATATTAAACACTGTCTTTCCCTTTTTTGGACTGGGTTGTGATAGTGGATGCAGGCTAGTGGTTAAGAGCGCTGGGCCAGTAACCGAAAGGTCATTGGTTCGAATCCCCATGCCGACTAGGTGAAAAATCGGCCAATGTTCCCTTGAGCAAGGCACTTAACCCTAAATGCTCCTATAAGTTCCACTAGAGAAGAGTGTCTGCTAAATGACAAAACAATTGAAATGTCAAAAAATGAGGGGCAGTGTGACATAATGTAGGCAGAATTGTTCTCAGTTGGATAATCCCCTTTCATAAATGGCACAGGGTCATTGAAATTATGCATATAGCCACAAACAGGCCCAGTCTTTGAAAATACAGTTAGGAAGGGCTTGACTATTGGGCAGCATTCTAACACTGACAGGGTCCAGAAACATGCAAGGGTCAGGACTAGGAAAATGCAATAAGCAGGAAAACTGCTGGTTGACTTAGAAACATTCAAGACAAACTGGTGCAAAGAGACAGGAAACACAGGGATAAATACACTGGGAAAACAAGCAACACCTGGAGGGGGTGGAAACAATAATGAGGTGAAACTGATCAGGGTGTTACCACTTACCAAACTAAATTATGTCACCACATTCTATAAACAGAAAATAAGATGTAAGAAGGTAGTGAAAGTTCAGGTTCAATTTAGCAAATTATGGTATGAAAGAGGTTCTGATGTATTGCAGGTCATATTTTGTTTGTCTGTCCATTTCTTTCTGCAGACAAGTTCCCAAATCCATCCAGGATGGGTTCCCTGGGCATCCTGGAAGTCCTGGTAGATGTGGCAGGCTGCAGCACCACCAACTGACAAAGCTCCTATTGGCCAGATAGCGGGATATGTCTTCTATTGGTCATACAGCCACTCCCAGACAGACGAGTAGCCCCTGTCCATTGACAAGTTCTACTAAGTCTATCAAACTGGATGAGCTCCGTTCAAAACTATCCTATCAATGGGACATTAAAAACTATTTATATCCTATGTTTCACCGAGTCGTGGCTGAACAAGGACATGTATAAAATACAGTTAACTGGGTTTTTTTGTGCATCGGCAAGACAGAACAACAGCCTCGGGTAGGATCAGCAGGGGTGGTGTGTGTCTCTTTGTCAACAACAGCTGGTGCATGATCTCTAATATCAAAGAGGTTTTGAGGTTATGTTCGCCTGAGTTAGAATGTCTCATTATGAACTGTAGACCACACTATTTACCAAGAGAGTTTCATCAATATTCTTAGTAGCTGTCTCTTTACCACCACAAACTGATGCTGGCACTAAGACCACACTCAACAACCTGTATAAGCCCATAAGCAAACAAGAAAATGCTCATCCAGAGGCGGCGCTCCTAGTGGCCGCGGGCTTTAATACGTGTTACTCCACACACAGAGACAAATACAAAGCTCTCTCATCCTCCATTTGGCAAATATGACCATAACTCTATCCTCCTAATTCCTGCTTACAAGCAAAAACTCAAACAGGAAGTACCAATAACGGGGTCATTAAGGAAGTGGTCCGATGAAGTGGATGCTAAGCTACAGGACTGTTTCGCTAGCACAGACTGGAATATGGTCCGGGAATCATCCGATGGCATTGAGGAGTATACCTCATCAGTCACCGGCTTCATTAATAATGATAATAATGATAATAATAATAATGTACGATGCGTACGTACATATCTGCGTTGTCTTGGCTGTGTGCTTAGGGTCATTGTCCTGTTGGAAGGTGAACCTCTACCCTAGTCTGAGGTCCTGAGTGCTCTGGAACAGCTTTTCATCAAGGATCTCTCTGTACTTTGCTCCGTTCATCTTTGCCTTGATCCTGACTAGTCTCCCAGTCCCTGCCTCTGAAAAACATCCCCTTAGCATGATGCTGCCACCACAGGGATGGTGCCAGGATTCTGCAATGAATAGATGGCAGACAGGATATAGACCAGGATGGGCCACCATGCAAACAGGCTGTTCTGGTGACCTATTGAAAACTGTACAACAATGATATAGCAAATTAAGATGAATTGTGTATGCCTTTTGTTTTGATGACAAGACAAAGCAGCCTACAAACCTGTAGAAGTTTGTTGCTTTCAGGGTCCAACTCCAGCTCCAACTGACAGGTTGAATACCATGCGCCCTTAAAAAAAATTATGTTTTTAAGGGGTAAGGGGGTGGGTTTTAGACCATCCTATCAGCTAATCAGGGATGTGAGAACCCACACGATCAGACTGAGCATTTCCGTGGCCCAAGGAGGCTCACTGAAATAAATTATTTAAAAAAAATATGATTGTTATATACAGTATATCACAAAAGTGAGTACACCCCTCACATTTTTGTAAATATTTGAGTATATCTTTTCATGTGACAACACTGAAGAAATGACACTTTGCTACAATGTAAAGTAGTGAGTGTACAGCTTGTATAACAGTGTAAATTTGCTGTCCCCTCAAAATAACTCAACATACAGCTATTAATGTCTAAAACGCTCACAAAAGTGAATACACCCCTAAGTGAAAATGTCCAAATTGGGCCCAAAGTGTCAATATTTTGTGTGGCCACCATCATTTTCCAGCACTGCCTTAACCGTCTTGGGCATGGAGTTCACCAGAACTTCACAGGTTGCCACTGGAGTCCTCTTCCACTCCTCCATGACGACATCACGGAGCTGGTGGATGTTAGAGACCTTGCACTCCTCCACCTTCCGTTTGAGGATGCCCCACAGATGCTCAATAGGGTTTAGGTCTGGAGACATGCTTGGCCAGTCCATCACCTTTACCCTCAGTGTAACGGCTTTCTTCCTGGGGTGAAATTGAGGACCAAAATACAGCGTAGCCAGTGCTCAACATGTTTAATAAAATAACAAGTGAACACTACAAACAACAAACAAAATAACAAACCGTGAAAACCGAGACAGTCCTATCTGGTGCAGAACAAACACAGAGACAGGAAACAAACACCCACAAAATACCAACACAAAACAAGCCTCCTATATATGAGTCTCAATCAGAGACAACGACTACCATCTGTCTCTGATTGAGAACCCACACTAGGCTGACATAGAAACAGACAAACATAGAATTCCCACCCAGCTCACGTCCTGACCAACTAAACACATACAAAACAACAGAAAACAGGTCAGGAACGTGACACTCAGCTTATTTAGCAAGGCAGTGGTCGTCTTGGAGGTGTGTTTGGGGTCGTTATCATTTTGGAATACTGCCCTGCGGCCCAGTCTCCGAAGGGAGGGGATCATGCTCTGCTTCAGTATGTCACAGTACATGTTGGCATTCATGGTTCCCTCAATGAACTGTAGCTCCCCAGTGCCGGCAGCACTCATGCAGCCCCAGACCATGACACGCCCACCACCATGCTTGACTGTAGGCAAGACACACTTGTCTTTGTACTCCTCACCTGGTTGCCGCCACACACGCTTGACACCATCTGAACCAAATAAGTTTATCTTGGTCTCATCAGACCACAGGACATGGTTCCAGTAATCCATGTCCTTAGTCTGCTTGTCTTCAGCAAACTGTTTGCGGGCTTTCTTGTGCATCATCTTTAGAAGAGGCTTCCTTCTGGGACGACAGCCATGCAGACCAATTTGATGCAGTGTACGGCGTCTGGTCTGAGCACTGACAGGCTGACCCCCCACCCCTTCAACCTCTGCAGCAATGCTGGCAGCACTCATACGTCTATTTCCCAAAGACAACCTCTGGATATGACGCTGAGCACGTGCCCTCAACTTCTTTGGTCGACCATGGCGAGGCCTGTTCTGAGTGGAACCTGTCCAGTTAAACCGCTGTATGGTCTTGGCCACCGTGCTGCAGCTCAGTTTCAGGGTCTTGGCAATCTCCTTATAGCCCAGGCCATCTTTATGTAGAGCAACAATTCTTTTTTCAGATCCTCAGAGAGTTCTTTGCCGTGAGGTGCCATGTTGAACTTCCAGTGACCAGTCAGTATGAGGGAGTGTGAGAGCGATGACACCAAATTTAACACACCTGCTCCCCATTCACACCTGACACCTTGTAACACTAACGAGTGACATGACACCGGGGAGGGAAAATGGCTAATTGGGCCCAATTTGGACATTTTCACTTAGGGGTGTACTCACTTGTTGCCAGCGGTTTAGACATTAATGGCTGTGTGTTGAGTTATTTTGAGGGGACAGCAAATTTACACTGTTATACAAGCTGTACACTCACTACTTTACATTGTAGCAAAGTGTTATTTCTTCAGTGTTGTCACATGAAAAGATATACTCAAATATTTACAAAAATGTGAGGGGTGTACTCACTTTTGTGATATACTGTATATAAGTTATATTCACAAACAGGGATTTAATAGACATAAAGTGATCATTTAAAAATGTAATTAAAAAGACTGCATGGGGGCTTTAACAGGGAATAGAAGTGGCATGAGTGTGACAGATCTACAACTGAGGGTTATCATTCAGCTTTCAATTTCATCATTCATCGTTCACTTCCCTGACACCGAGCCTCTCACATGTACCCTACACGGCATCATAGCTCATATGTGTCCCTGTCCTTTATAATGGCACATCATCACTAGCCCTGATTGCCTGTCTGTGCTTATGCACATATTCACCTTTCCACATCCAACACTGCTGCTACTGTTGCTGCTTCTCACTTCTGGATGCGTTAGCTGTGTTAGCTACCATGAGCAGTGGCCCTCTCCAGCGACCATTGGCACACTACCGACAGCATCATCATCGAGTCAAATTGGGAGATTGAGGTGAGGACGAGAGAGGAGGCAAATTAGAGTCTTTTTATCTTAAGCTCATTAAATGGTTTGTCTGGGCCACGCCGCCTAGAGCCCCCTCATCACACGCAGGCTGACTGGCTGGTGGTTGGGTGCTCTTGTTATAACTCTACCTACGCCCAGGGCCAATTTGGGCGCCTGTTTCCCTATGTGCGTGTGCGGTGAATGCTGTCCTGGAAATGTAATTCCACATAGAACAATTGGAACAGATTAACATCCAGACATCCAGGCTGTCTGAGCTGTCATCTCCATGAATCATGTCAAACCCTCCTATGTGTAAGGTTCTGCTTTTCTTTTCTTAGTGAACCTTGTGATCTTGAACGTAGCCCTGTTTCTTTGTGTTCTGGAAAGTAGCCCTGTCTTTCATTTTTGTTCATTGACTTCACCTGTGTTCATTTCTCACCTGGTCTCATCAGCTCCCTATTTACTCCAGTTCTTTCTGTTTGTATGGTTGTGAGGTATTGTTTGTTTTTGATTGCCTGCGACCACAATTCCTGCCTTCTGCAAAGGCTTAATAAACATCTGCCATGCTCTGTGCATGAATCTACATCTTTTTCTCCCTGAGTATTCATTACAGAATACCTCACCTAAAAACGGAATGGATTCAGCGGAGCTACAGTGGAGCGTAACCCAGCAAGAGGAGCTTATGTAGGAAATTTGCCATCTTCTCCGCCAGCCTATCCCTACTCCTCCGATACCAGGTATCGTAACGAATAGCCCTCCTTCGTTCATACCCATGCCTGGAAAATATGACGGTTCACCTGGGAAATGTCAGGGTTTTCTGATGCAATGCAGCAAATACATTGAGCACGACCACACTAACTTCGCCACTGACAAGACCAGGGTGGATTTTGTCATGTCTCTACTCACAGGCAAAGCCCTGGATTGGGCCACCGCCATATGGACTGCCAACAGCACAGAACTCGGATCCGAGACCCATTTCCACACCCTCTTCAAAGAGGTATTCGATCACTCTCCCTCCGGTCATCCTATAGGAGACCTCCTCATAGAACTTCAACAAGGACGCAATTCAGCTGCCGAGTATGCCCTCGAGTTCCGCACTATGGCTGCAGGAAGTGAATGGAATGAGGCTGCTTTACTTACCATCTACCGAAGAGGGCTCAACAGGGAACTTCAGGCAGAGCTGGCCTGTAGAGGTGACCTTTAGGATTTAAATCAATACATTCATATCTCCATCCACCACCTCATCGCCGACCACTAAAGAACTCTGCCACCCAGGAACCCGAAACCTCTTTCCATGATTCCGTCATCCCATCCGAGTCTTCCAGAGCCCATGCGTTGGGCCCAGCTTCTCTCCCATATATAGAATGTCAAAAGCGGATCCAAGAAGGGCTCTGCCTATACTGTGGATGGAAAGATCATCTACTCAGCCATTGCCCTATTCGCCCCCCACGGAGAGAAGAGAAGGGTCCCCCCGCTGCCATGCAGGTAGGCGTGTCCTTATTTCTAAATATCTCCCAGAAGCAATTCTTCGTTCCTGTATTGATAACCGTGAAGGGGGTTACCAAGTATGTAGAAGGTTTGATAGATTCGGGAGCAGCAGGTCATTTTATCGATCACCAGCTAGTACAAGAGCTTGACATTGATCTAACACCTGTCACCCCTCCGTTAAGGATTAACACCCTGGACAGGCAGCCATTGGGCACAGGCCTCATCACGCACCTGGCACAGAGCGTCACCCTCCAGATTGTCGTCTTCCACACAGAAGCCATTCAACTCATGGAACTCTCATCCCTCAACAACCACTTATACTCGGACGCCCCTGGCTTTGTCGTCACAACCCTGCCATCTCGTGGCAACAAGCTGAACTACTGTCCTGGTCTTCTACCTGCTTCTCCAGTTGTCTCAGCCTACCCTGCAGAGCCACCACCATTGAGGACTTTGCCTCGGCAGTGCCACCCACCAAACCATCTGAATACGCCCAGTACAGCAATGTCTTCAACAAAATCAAGGCCTCCACACTTTCTCATCCTAACAGATCATCGGAATCTGGAATATATCAGAGGGGCCAAGAGGTTAAACTCCAGACAAGCCCGCTGGGCTATCTTCTTCACAAGCTTCCATTTTCATGTTACTTACATCCCTGGAAAGAAACATGTAAAAGCTGATGCTCTCTCCCGCCAGTTTGACCTTCCGACCAGTAATTCAGACCCTACACCCATTCTTCCTTCCTCTTGCATTATGGGACCGGTACAGTGGGAGGTTCACTCTGCCATACAAGAAGCCCCAACCTCAGAGCCGGCTCCTCCTGAGACACCAGCTGGGAAGAGTTACGTACCAGCAGATGTTAGACCCTAACTGATGCAATGTGTCACACGTCCTTGGGGTCAGGACATTACACGAACCACCAAACTTCTAGCCCGGAAGTTCTGGTGGTCCTCACTGGCATTCGACCTAAGGGATTATGTACTCTCCTGTCCAGTCTGCGCCCAAACCAAAAGCCCTCGTCATCTCCCTTCAGGAAAGCTTCAACCTTTGCCAATCCCTCACAGACCCTGGTCCCATATATCTGTTGACTTCATCACAGACCTTCCTGAATCCTCTGGTAACACCACCATCCTTGTCATAGTACACCTTTTTCAAAAATGTGTCGTCTGGTACCTCTTCCTCATTTACCAAACGCCATGGAATTGGTGTAGTGTATGTTCCAGCAGGTGTTCCGCCTGTATGGGATTCCGGAGGACATCGCCTCTGGGTGAGGCGAGCCTTCTGTGACCGACCGGGGTCCCCCTCAGCCTCTCCTACGGGGACCACCCCCAGACCAACGGGCAGACGGAACGCCTGAACGCCTGAACCAAGAAATAGGGAACTACCTCCGCCAACAATGTTCTGCCTCTCCACACGACTGGAGTCGGTATATGGCCTTGGCCGAATACGCTCAACTCACTCATGCACTCATCCCTCCGCCTTACTCCGTTTCAGTGTGTCCTTGGCTACCAACCCCCCATGTTTCCCTGGGAGGCGGAGCCTGGTACTGTCCTAGCTGTCGACGACTGGTTTCGGTGAGCGGGTATGGGAGACCGCTCACCGGCATCTGTAGGAAGCCTCTAAAACCCAGAAACGCTTTGCCGACAGACACCGCCAACCTACGCCACTCTTTCACCCCTGACAGCTTGTGTGGCTCTCTACCAGAGACATCCGGCTCCGCCTCCCCCCGCAAAAAGTTCTGTCCTCGCTTCATTGGTCCCTTCAAGATAATCCATCGCATCAACCCTGTCCCGTACCGCCTCCAGTTACCCCGTCAGTATAAAATCCTCCATCCTCCAGTCTCTACCCGCAGTGCGCCCCCACCGTTGGACTTCGGAGGGGAACCTGCCTACGCCATACGGGCCATCTTTGATTCCAAACGCCTGAGAGGTTGCATCCACTACCTAGTGGACTGGGAAGGTTATGGGCCTGAAGACCGGTCCTGAGTCCCCGACCAAGACATCCTCGACTCAGAGATGATTCAGGCATTTCACCGTAACCGTCCGGATCGTCCCGCTCCCCGACCTCGGGGTCGACCCCAGAACAGACCCACTGGACATCAGCCTCGACGCAGAACGTCAGGCTGATGTCTGACGGTCAGTCCACGACCTCGTCGAACCAGCCTGCCATGCCTCGCCCCCGAGGTAGGCATCTGTTCCCCCACCCTGTGGTTGATTTGATTTCACCTGTGTTTGTTTCTCACCTGGTCTCATCAGCTCCCTATTTATTTCAGTTCTTTTTGTTGTAAGGTTGTGAGGTATAGTTACAGTAATCACACACAAATCAGCGTCTCCAAAACAGTTGGATGAATGGTCAAAGACTTTAAAGCATTCACGAGATGTGGGTATGAAGACGTGGGACCATTTAATACCATATAAAAAACTCTATAATCTACATCCTTATGATGGGTTACAGTTATTAGCCTTTGTTTGAACAACCGTGAACATGGCGTATTTGAAAAAAAGGTTTATAGCCTTAACAACCTCCTCAAGGGAGACCCCGATTCAAAAGACCCTGTAGCCTTCACGGTAGAACAGAAAGAGGTTTTTGTCTTGAACTAGCATTGTCATCAGTGCTGGCTTTGGGCATTCCGGACTCAGGCCAACCGTGTGGCTGAAAAAGATGGCTACATGACCATGGTGATTTTCAGAAACCTGTAGGCTACTATTAGAAGAAACTGGATGATGTGGCGTTGGGATGGTGGCATCGCTTGTTCTCAACCAACATCTTACCATCAAGTGTCCACATGCTGTTCATACTCTTAACAATGAATCGAGCTGCACAGGTCACATCTGCTCGTTGGAACAAGTGGTCGACGGTGTTGCAGGCTCCTAACATCATACAACGTGGCACAGCATCTAATCCAGCTACTCTGATGCTTCCTCCAGATACCACATTACTTGAACACGACTTGTGAGTTGGTTTTGGATCAGCTCTCTGATGGGTTAACTAAAGGTCATATGTTGGAAAACCCGGAATATATCTTATTTACAGACGGTTCAAGCATTATGGAGGGGGGTGAGAGGAAGGCAGGCTGGGCAGTTACTATAATAGACAATGTGATAGTGACAGGCACGTTAGGAACATCAGCACAGGTGGCGGAATTGGTGGCTTTGACAGAAGCATGCAAACAGGCTGAAGAAAAAACGGTTAATGTCTACACAGATTCAAGTATGCTTTCGGCAGTACCCATGATTTTGATAAAATATGGAAAAATGGAGGATTCATGACATCATTGGGAGCTTCTGTGAAGAATGATCCAGAAGTGATGGCTCTACTGAATGCTCTCCAGTTGCCTGCACAAGTTGCAATTTTGAAAATGAAAGCACATGGAAAAATCTTTACAGACGAGAGTAAAGGTAATGACTTGGAACACAGAGAATGCCTCTGTCACTTATACATTGTGACACATTAGAGACATGCAAAGCAATGCACCAAACGACGAAGTGTGGGAATGGATGAATGCAGGGTGCAAACTCAGCCAAGAAGGTGTGTGGAAATACAACCTCAGATGTGTAGGGCCAAATGCACTCTTACCCTACGTGGTGACACAGATCCACTCTTTGTGACACATTGGTGTGGACAAGATCATTTATGGTTTCGTGGGAAAATGGCGGAATCCTGATGTGAGGAAAGAGCCTGAGGCTGTCTTGGTGAATTGCAACATTTGTATGGAAAACAACACAAGTGAAAGATGAGCACCTGCCCCACCAGGACCCTTCAGACATCTACAGCTTGACTACATCACGCTCCCCAAATGTAAAGGACAGAAAGATATGCTGGTTATTATTGATCGTTTCCAACGATGGGTTGAAGCCTACCCCACTAAGAAAGGAACTGCCCTACACACAGCCAAAATCCAGGAATAACTCCTGAGGGAGGATATGACGTAGTGCCAGGACAGTGGGTGATGGTAAAAAAATATGTAACAGACACATTAGGGCCAAAATGGGAAGGCCAAGTTTTGCTCATAACGAGGTCAGCAGTGAAAGTCCAAGGCAAATCACAATGGATACATGTCACTCATTGCAAGGTTATCCATTTTGATGACAAAGCGGGGCCTGGAGAATAAATAACTGATTGATTAGCAGTCGGGGCTGATCTCAGGTGAAGAAGCATAGTAAGCCGATCAGAACCTGATAAGCTTCTAGGTTGTACACAGCAGTCATCATATTTGAGATATCTAGGTGAAATGTCCACTGTTTACTTTCACTTTTTTTCTTCCGTTACAGGTTATGAGAATCTACCATCTGAAGCTGCAGCAATATCTCCTGACCCAAGGCCTGTACCTGAAACGATACAAGATCACTGGTGAAGTGTTCATTAGAGATGTCCTTATCAACCAGTGAAACAGAAGAAGAATTCCTCACTACCAGCAGGCTGTCAGAACATACTCTCTAATAGTTATTTATGTGGAACTGATAGCGGTGTGGAACAGCTGGTCACTCTTAAAGGACTCTGTGAATGATTACCTTGCCAATAGGACGATTTAATATTATATCTTGCAGACAACTGAAAGTTTGAAATTATTTATTTTGTGAGTTTCCTCCTAATACAGGAAGGGTCATCATCATCACACCTGCTAATACCTTTGTTTGAAATCTATTTATTATTGCAATTGCAAGTAAAATATGCCCTGGGTGTTTCATAGAAATGATTTTATGCTTACAGCTAATGTTTTTTATACTGTATGTTTTCAAAAAATATATTTTAAAATATATTTTAAAATGGTCTAGGGGGAGTGTAAGAATATTCAAAGATAAATACACAACACAGGGAATTAACGATCAATGGAAATAGTTGTTTTTCTGTAATGGGGAACTGAAGATTAAAGGGTCAGGGACACGGGTTGTTTTTCAGTTCAAAGTCTGTTTAGAATCTGTGTAGGGGTTCCAGATGGGACTCTTAGCTACAGGTGTTAAGTTGTCATTGGTCCAAATTGTCTACACATTGAGCCTGAAACGGGATACTTGGTTTTAGTTCATTGGCCCAATTTTATTGCAAGGAATTCTAATTGATCAACAACAGGCTAGGCTTGGGTATAAACTACATCATGAGAACAGGGAAGAATGAACACCTACCATACACTTTCCAGCATAACAACTATGATTTGTTCTCTTTGAATAAATATATTTTCTCCCCCTGATTTGCTTTGGAGTCTGTGTTATTGAAGAATAACATCAACGGCTAACAGTGTCATTCGTTAAAGATTTCTGCCTTTGGCGAAACCTCTGGTGAAATAACGTAAAAAGAATAGAAAACCAGAAATTCTACTTTGAGTACCATCTCTTACATTTGTGAATGTTTTGATCTAGCTCCAATGTGTTGACTGTAAGCAGCAGAGACAGGCAGCAGGATAGTGAATCTGAAGGGTGTGTGGCCCTCACCTCCCGACTGACTTCTAGAGAGACACGGCACCCAGAGCTCCCAGGCACATATAACCCAGACCAGGGCAGGCTCCACACTAAAATAGCTCCATGTCAAACGCATTTTGGGGGCAAATGCTGTCTTTGGATTCCCAGTGATCCACAGTGAGCCCAGTTCCTGTGAAAACAACACTGAGATATTAAAGAGATTATTCTAAATGTAGTGGTAGCCTATACGGACCATGCAATCCCTCTACCCGTGGAACAAATTCTGGAGAAAAATAACAACGTGATCTAGCTAGCTAGAAGTACAAGTTGAGAGATCATGGTACATGATTCAGAGTTGAATGGTAGCCACTTTTGTTTACATTGAAAATCAGCAGAGGGTCATGGGTACTAAGTAGGGTTAAGTGGTGCAGGGAGTGAACAGGAAGTGACCCATTGCCCTCTGTGGAACACAGAACGGACTGTAGAACCAGTGGAGCGGTGTCTGTCTGGCTCACAGTACACAGCAGAGAGCCCCTTAGCCATCACAGGCACCCAGGCTTATTGTTCATGGCAGCCTACCTGTTCCTCTCCAGCAGGCTTTGATCACTAGATCGCTGGCAAAGCATCACAACCAGGCCAACAGATTCCCAGTAAAGTGACTGACACAGCCCTGACGCCACGGCAGACAGGAATACAAAGGGGAAAAGCAGGGGCGCCAGCCACAGTCCCTCCCAACAAAACATAGGACTAGACCAACAACCTAAAGATATGGCAAAGGGTTTCATTTCACACTTTTAGTATTGCGGGGTATGCTTTTGTGGATTCACTGCAATCCCAAGGCGTTACTCCATTGGCCCCAGAGGTGAAAGCCCTGTCTAATGCCACACAATCATGAATTTTGGTTAACCTCCTTTTATTACAGCTGCTTGGCCACAAAGTGGCCATGAATTCAAGATGCAGAGCTACAGGGTTGTCTACTGTGGTAGATTAGCAGGAGCAGGAGAACTCTTTGCTATGGAAGACCTGACAGGTTGCTCACAAGCTTCCAATGTCAGCTCAGGGTGGAGGCCTGACACTGACCTCAGGTTAAAACTATTACACTGTCGGCATCCCCTGTTGTCTTCCTGTCGCCACCTGAGCCTCATATGGACAAACCAAAAAAAGGATGTTGTTTTTTGGGGTATTGAATTGTTTTGAAATGTCCTCTGGCGTCTCAGATACCTACTTATTGATGTGAATACCTGATGGGCAGGGATAAAATGTTTAGCTTTTCATTTCCTTCTCCCTCCCCCCAAAATATGTATGTTTCAGAGCTATCAGATTGCAGGAAACGGTGACAACCCATTAAAGCAGCCGCGGGACCTCGTATCGGTATAAATTATTCCACCAGAGAATCAGGAAGTACTCCATTGGATGGCAATGTACGATTTAAATTATTTTAATTAGGCCTTTCTTTTGAGTGACTGACAGTCAAGCACAATACCCTCCAGACAATGTAGGTCAGACAAAAAGAGTCAATAATACTCTCCGAGTTCAAAAAGCATTCCATTAACCTATTGAGGACATTTCTACAGCTGAGGAAATAGTAAAATAAAACTGCTAAAATACTGTGTTCAACAGACTCTGCACTACTGCACTAAGCGTGCATTTTCAAGCATATATTTTTAGCAATGCGTATTCCTCGCCCAGCTGAGGATCTGTCTTTTTTCAGCCATCTATTTCCTGTGTTTGACAGGTGCAACATCCACGTGTCACTTAAATGTCGCTGGATTGACTGCTTTCATTTTACTCCTGCGACTTTTTCATACTCTTGGCTTGTGCCTGTTGATTTTTCCGGTTAAAAATATGACTGCGAAATGTTTGTAATGACCTGTCAAACACATCCCGGTAATGGCTGAAATGGGCTCAGTGGGATACATTGGCTTTCCGTTGAATCTAGAAGAACGCTAAAGCTTCGTCAAGGATTTAGCGCACCGTCTCAACTTTTACATCACAAGAAAGAGAAGAAAGATTACTTTATTTTGATGGGTGATCCTTTTATGTCGAATTGAAAAATGCAATAATTTAATACAGTTCAAATTTGTACAAATTAGATGCACTGAAATGAAAGCAATTTCTGAAAATGAACACTCAGATTATTGTGATATTATGTTTGATCTCGCAAACAATGTAAAGTCAAATCAAACTATATTTGCCACATGGGCCGAATACAACAAGTGTAGACCTTACCGTGAAATGCTTACTTACAAGCCCTTAACCAACAGTGCAGTTCAAGAAAAATAAAATATTTACCAAGTAGGCTATAATAAAAAGTAACACAATAAGAATAACAATAACGAGGCTATATACAGGGGGCACCGGTACCGAGTCAGTGTGCAGGGGTAGAGGATAGTTGAGGTAATCTGTACATGTAGGTGGAGGCGAAGTGACTATGCATAGGTAACAAACAAACAGCGAGTAGCAGCAGCGTACAAGAGGGGGGTGTCAATGTAAATTGTCCGGTGGTGATTTTTATGAATTGTTCAGCAGTCTAATGGCTTGAGGGTAGAAGCTGTTGAGGAGCCTTTTGGTCCTAGACTTGGCGCTCCGGTTCCACTTGCCGTGCGGTAGTAGAGAAAACAGTCTATAACTTGGGTGACTGCAGTCTCTGACAATTTTATTGGCTTTCCTCTGACATCACCTATTATATAGATCCAGGATGGCAGGAAGCTTGGCCCCAGTGATGTACTGGGCCATTCGTACTACCCTCTGTAGCGCCTTACGGTCAGTTGTCGAGCAGTTGCCATACCAGGCGGTGATGCAACCGGTCAGGATGCTCTCGATGGTGCAGCTGTAGAACCTTTTGAATATCTGGGGGCCCATGCCAAATCTTTTCAGTCTCCTGTGGGGGAAAAGGTTTTGTGATGCCTCTTCACGACTGTCTTGGAATGTTTGGACCATGACAGTTCATTGGTGATGTGGACACCAAAGAACTTGAAACTCTCGACCCGCTCCACTACAGCCCCGTAGATGTTAATGGGGGACTGGACAGCCAGCCTTTTCCTGTAGTCCACGATCAGCTCCTTTGTCTTGCTCACATTGAGGAAGAGTTTGTTGTCCTGGCACCACACCAGTTCTCTGACCTCCTCCCTATAGGCTGTCTCATCGTTGTCGGTGATCAGGCCTACCAATGTTGTGTCGTCAGCAAACTTAATGATGATGTTGGAGGCGTGTTGGGCCAAGCAGTTGTGAGTGAACAGGGAATACAGGAGGGAACTAAGTACACACCCCTGAGTATTAAGGATCAGCGTGGCAGACGTATTGTTGCCTACTCTTACCACCTGGGGCGGCCCTCAGGAAGTCCAGGATCCAGTTGCAGAGGGAGGTGTTTACTCCCAGAGTCCTTAGCTTAGTGATGAGCGTCATGGTCACTATGGTGTTGAACGCTGTGCTGTAGTTGATGAACAGCATTCTCACATAGGTGTTCCTTTTGTCCAGGTGAGAAAGGGCGGTGTGGAGTGCGATTGAGATTGCGTCATCTGTGGATCTGGTGGGGTGGTATGTGAATTGGAGTGGGTCTAGGGTATCCGGGAGGTTGCTGTTGATGTGAGCCATGACCAGACTTTCAAAGCACTTCATGGCTACCGACATAAGTGCCACGGGGCGGTAATCATTTAGGCAGGTTTCCTTCGCTTCCTTGGGCACAGGGACTATGGTGGTCTGCTTGAAACATGTAGGTATTACAGACTCGGTCAGGGAGAGGTTGAAAATGTCAGTGAAGACACTTGACAGTTGGTCCTCGCATGCTTTGAGTACACGTCCTGGTAATCCGTCTGGCCCATTGGCTTTGTGAACGTTGACCTGTTTAAAACTTTTTGTCAATAGGGGGGCGCCCTTTTCACTTTGGAAAAAATCGTGCCGAATTTAAAGGGCCTTGTACTCTGTTCTAGATCATACAATATGCATATTATTATTACTATTGGATAGAAAATACTCTGAAGTTTCTAAAACTGTTTGAATTATATCTGTGAGTAAAACAGAACTCATTTGGCAGCAAACTTCCATACAGGAAGTGAAAAATCTGAAAACGAGGCTCTGTTTCAGGGCCTGCCTATTCAACTGGATTTTATTTATCGATATGTATGCACTTCATACGCCTTCAGCTAGATGTCAACAGGCAGTGGAAGGTTGAATGGGTTGTCAAGCTTGATCTGAGGCCGAATAAGAGCTTTTGGAGTGACAGGTCCGGTATTTTCTTTGTCTTCGACGGCGCGCGGGGGAGCTCGACATTGTCTTCTGAAAAACGTTCGGTATACACGGTGAATATCTCCGGCGCTGATTTTATTTGATACATATGAGAAAAACATCATAAAGTAGTTTTTTTCAACCGAGTTTTATCAGTTTATTCAACGTTTAATGGGACTTTTGGAATTTTCTGTTCTTTGCGCCAAGAGAGCATGGGAATGTTCGCGCCACAATGCTAGCCAAGGTTGCTAATTCGACAGAAGAAATTGACATTCTAAAACCAAACAACGATTTATTCTGGAAATAGGACTCCTTGTACAACATTCTGATGGAAGCTCAGCAAAAGTAAGAAAACATTTATGATGTTATTTCGTATTTCTGTGTAATATGTTGATGCCTATTCTCCGCCGTGTTGGTGAGCGATGTCTCACAATAACCCAAGCTGTATGTTGTGGTAAAGTTATTTTTAAAAATCTAACACAGCGGTTGCATTAAGAACCAGTGTATCTTTCATTTACCATACAACAAGTATTTTTATGTAAAGTTTATGATGAGTTCTTTGGTCAGATTAGGTGAGTGTCCAAAATTTCTCCGGACATTCTGGGGAAATGTTGCTACGTATTCACAATGTATAACCACGCTTTGCAGCTCTAAATATGCACATTTTCGAACAAAACATAAATGTACTGTATAACATGATGTTATAAGACTGTCATCTGATGAAGTTGTCCAAAGGTTAGTGATTAATTTTATATCTATTGCTGGTTTTTGCGAAAGCTACCTTTGCGGTGAATAAATGCTTTTGTGTGTTTGGCTATTGTGGTAAGCTAATATAATTCTATATTGTGTTTTCGCTGTAAAACACTTAAAAAATCGGAAATATTGGCTGGATTCACAAGATGTTTATATTTCATTTGCTGTACACCATGTATTTTTCATAAATGTTTTATGATGAGTATTTATGTATTTCACGTTGCTCTCTGTAATTATTCTGGCTGCTTTGGTGCTATTTTTGATGGTGGCTGCAATGTAAAACTATGATTTATACCTCAGATATGCACATTTTCGAAAACAAATCATAAATGTATTGTATAACATATTATAAGACTGTCATCTGATGAAGTTGTTTAAGGTTAGTGATTAATTTTATCTCTTTTGTCGGTTTTGTGAAAGCTACCTATGCGGTGGAAACATGGTGAAAATATACGGTTGTGTGTTTGGCTATTGTGGTTAGCTAATAGAAATACATATTGTGTTTTCGCTGTAAAACATTTTAAAAATCGTAAATGATGGCTGGATTCACAAGATGTTTATCTTTCATTTGCTGTATTGGACTTGTGATTTCATGAAAATTATATTATATGATATCCCTGTCCCGTTAGGCTAGGCTATGCTAGTCAGCTTTTTTTATGAGGAGGATCGCGGATCCGGGAAGGTGATGAAGTAGAGGTTAAAGGTTTTGTTCACATCGGCTACCGACAGCGTTATCACACAGTCATCCAGAACAGCTGGTGCTCTCGTGCATGCTTCACTGTTGCTTGCTTCGAAGCAAGCATAAAATACATTTAGCTCATCTGGGCAGCTTGCGTCTGGGTTTCCCTTTGTAGTCCGTAATAGTTTTCAAGCCCTGCCACATCCGATGAGTGTCAGAGCCGGTGTAGTAGGAGTCAATCTTAATCCTGTATTGACGCTTTGCTTGTTTGATGGTTTGTCTGAGGGCATAGCCTGATTTCTTATAAGCGTCCGGATTAGTCTCCCGCTCCTTGAAAGTGGCAGCTCTAGCCGTTAGCTTGATGCGGATGTTGCCTGTAATGCATGGCTTCTGGTTGGGATATGTACGTACAGTCACTGTGGGGACGACGTCGTCAATGCACTTATTGATGAAGCCAATGACTGAGGTGGTGTATTCTTCAATGCCATTGGATGAATCCCGGAACTTATTCCAGTCTGTGCTAGCAAAACAGTCCTGTAGTGTAGCATCCGCATCATCTGAGCAGTTCCGTATTGAGCGAGTCACTGGTACTTCCTGCTTTAGTTTCTGCTTGTAAGCAGGAATCAGGAGGATATAATTGCCAAATGGAGGGTGGGGGAGAGGTTTGTATGCATCTCTGTGTGTGGAGTAAAGGTGGTCAAGGATTTTTTTTTTGTCACTGGTTGCACATGTGACATGCTGGTAAAAATGTGGTAAAACTGATTTAAGTTTGCCTGCATTAAAGTCCCGGGCCACTAGGAGCGCCGCTTCTGGGTGAGCATTTTCTTCTTTGCTTATGGCTTTATAGAGTTGGTTGAGAGCGGTCTTAGTGCCAGTTTCGCTTTGTGGTGGTAAATAGACGGCTACGAATAATACAGATGAGAACTCTCTTGGTAGATTGTGTGATCGACAACTTATCATAAGGTACTCGACCTCAGGTGAGCACTACCTCGAGACTTCTTTAATATTAGACATCTCGCACCAGCTGTTATCGACGTAAAGACTCACACCCCCACCCCTCGTCTTACCAGAGGTAGCATTCTGCTGGTGCATGGAAAATCCCGCCAGCTCTATATTGTCTGTTTCTTCGTCCACCGTCGCTGGACCAGACAGGACTGGCAAAAAGTGCTCTTCACTGACGAGTCGCAGTTTTGTCTCACCGGGGGTGATGGTCAGATTTGCGTTTATTGTCGAAGGAATGAGCGTTACACCGAGGCCTGTACTCTGGAGCGGGATCGATTTTCAGGTGGAGGGTCCATCATGGTCTGAGGCGGTGTGTCCAAGCATCATCGGACTGAGCTTGTTATCATTGCAGGCAATCTCAATGTTGTGCGTTACAGGGAAGACATCCTCCTCCCTCATGTGGTACTCTTCCTGCAGGCTCATCCTGACATGACCCTCCAACATGACAATGCCACCAGCCATACTGCTCGTTCTGTGCATGATTTCCTGCAAGACAGGAATGTCAGTATCTGCCATGGCCAGCGAAGAGCCGGGATCTCAATCCCATTGAGCATGTCTGGGACCTGTTGGATCGGAGGGTGAGGGCTAGGGCCATTCCCCCCAGAAATGTTCGGGAACTTGCAGGTGCCTTGGCGGAAGAGTGGGTTAACATCTCACAGCAAGAACTGGCAAATCTGGTGCAGTCCTTGAGGAGGAGATGCACTGCAGTACTTAATGCAGCAGATACACCAGATACTGACTGTTACTTTTTTTTTTTTTTTTTTTTTGACCTTCCCCCTTTTTTCAGGGACACATTATTCCATGTGGAATTATTCCACATGTCTGTGGAACTTGTTCAGTTTTTGTCTCAGTTCTTGAATCTTATTTTTACACATGTTAAGTTTTCTAAAAATAAACGCAGTTGACAGTGAGAGGACGTTTTTTTTGCTGAGTTTATATGAGTGCATTCTAAGAAAAGAAAAAGTGAAATTTGAGAATAACTTGAATACCTGAACTCCATTCATTATTTGTCTGTGCCAGTAAAATGTTTTATGTGCTATAATTCAGTTAATATCTGATGGATTACAAAAATTCTAAAACTTTGAAGTAATTTCATCCATTGTCCAACTGTTGCATTTATTAGAATCGTTTTTAAAACCTTTTAACAATTTCGATGACCTTTGCTAATATTCTGCATATACCGGTAATTAAAGGTGTCATTTGTAGATATCGCTCCGCCATTCCCTAGATGCAAAAAATTCCAATTTCAGTATACAGTACGTGACAAAACAAGCTATTTTTTTTGAGAAACATTGTACCATCTAAACCGCTGTGAAATATATTTTCAGCTTGTTTGAAGCTGGTGTACAAAACCGAAAGTAAGACGCAAAAACTAAACTTAAGTTTGGGAAGCATTGAAATAGTGCACATAGAACCGATCTACCGCTTCTTAGATTTGATTTCAATGAGAATGACAGCTTTACGTACTGTATGCCATATTTGGGCTATTGTAGATACTTATATACAGTATGCATACTTTATATTTGTTCAATTGATTGTGTTTGTGTGTGTGTTCTCATGGTCAGCTTGCCACACTCCTTCAGATATGAAAAGACTCCACCACCTCCAGTTTAATTGACAGTGTTGACAGCAGTGAGCTTTGGCGCATGCTGTGAACACACAGCTCTCTTTATTAGCCTGGTCTTCATTTATATCCTGCTGAATTTTCAGATAGATAAATCCACAACCAGATAGATATGAAGAATATTGATGTCCATGCACCACAAAGTACTGTATCTCTGTGCTCACCCTACCCTGTCAAACATGTGTCTTCTCCACTATCCACACAGGTAAAGAGCAGAGCGATGCATACTGACAGCCCATTATTTAATATATTCGCCTTGGCAGGAGAAATGTCCGTGCTCTAAATATTAAGTATAATCTCTGGTCTCTTGAGGAGACCTGGCTAATTTTTTCTCCCACTGTAGCCTTTCCCCTCTATGATTCCCTCCTGTCTGATTTAGAAGAGATGCCAGTCCTACAGGTTCCCTCACTTCATATGGCCAGGATAGAACTAATGTACAGACTGTACAGACACCAGTCTCCTGCTAACCTAATTCAGACCCAACTGATGTTCCTGCCGCTTTTAACATGGCAGAGTTAATTTGCTTAGTCTAGCAGTTCAGTATTTTTGCTCGGGTCCCCCGTCAAGCCACTACAATGTGCTGGAATTGTCAGAAGTGATGGATGACTGTCAACTTTCTGCTGTCTTCCGGACCGCTCCTGTGAGATTTACAGGCCCGCTGACTACCAGGCATGAAAACCAATCTCTCTTTCTCATTCCTCCCTCCCTCTCTCCCTCCTTCCCTCTACACCACTCCATTCTCTCAATTTAAACTGCCTCTGTTCCTACTAAAAGTGTGCAAAACAACACAAATATTCACGCAAAGAAAAACACTATTTGTTTCTTGAATGTCACTACACCATAACATCTTTATTTTGACTGGCTTCTCTCTGACAACCTCTCTCTACATCCAACTTCTCCACAGGCCAAGTCACCGAAAATATCCATCTACATGTACTGTATGTGTTGAAATTCTAGCATCAAAAGGTTGTGAGGCTAATTGCGCTCTCAAAATAGTAATTGCTTTATTATCATGACTACTGTATTTTGGTGGACGTAATGATCGTTAGAAGGCATTATGTTAAAACCTCTTAAGGATCCGCCCCTTTTTTAATTTTCGCCTACAATGATAAACCCAAATCTAACTGCCTGTAGCTCAGGACCTGAAGCAAGGATATGCATATTCTACTACTATTTGAAAGGAAACACTTTGACGTTTGTGTAAATATGAAATTCATGTACGAGAATATAACATATTAGATATAATACAAAGAAAAAAACATTATTCTTTTTTTGTTTGTACCATCATCTTTGAAATGCAAGAGAAAGGCCATAATGTATTATTCCAGGCCAGGCACAATTTACATTTTGGTTACTAGATGGCAGCAGTGTATGTGCAAAGTTTTAGACTGATTCAATAAACAATTGCATTACTGTTCAAAATGTTGTATCAAGACTGCCCAAATGTGCCTAATTGGTTTATTAATACATTTTCAAGTTCATAACTTTGCACTCTCCTCAAACAATAGCATGGTATTATTTCACTGTAATAGCTACTGTAAATTGGGCAGTGCAGTTAGATTAACAAGAATTTAAGCTTTCTACCAATATCCGATATGTCTATGTCCTGGGAAATGTTCTTGTTACTTACAACCTCATGCTAATCACATTAGCCTACGTTAGCTCAACCATCCCGCGGGGGACCCACCGATCCTATAGAGGTTATTAATGTAATTAAATGGTTTCATTATTATTATTCCCCCACTAATTGGGGGTATTTTCCAGGCGCAAGTCCATAAATAAGCAAAGTTGCATCTAAAGACTACCTTGGGCAAAAAAAAGACACAAAAGAAGAACAGGAGTGGACTAAACTGTGCAAGCCATATAAAATTCATAGAATGTACTGACATGAGTGGAAATAGACTATAATGTGAAAACAATAGAGGATCACTTTTAGCTCAGGCTAAAACTCTCTTCCTCATTCCTACCAGGTCAATAGTTTTTTTATACCAGAAATGAAACTACATATTGTACATTTAGGCCTAAGGGAAATTTACTGGACAAAGATATTTCGAAAAACATTTATGTTTGTATGACGAAATTTTGATCTATGACTTTTCGGTTCTAAAAAATAGGAAGAAATAAAATATTTGCATTAATTAGTCAACTTTTTAAAGGAGTCATGCTGAATGTTGGAATACATTTCTATTTAAGTATATTGCACTGACACAGCGCTTCAGAAAAGATGGTAATATACATAAATAACATGCAAATGTTATTTAGATAGCAGTCTAATAAAATGCAAAATAGTGTCTGACTAGCCTTATCAATTATTTGAGCTTGAGAAACGTGGCCACGTCCTACTCGTGAATTCACTGGAAGCCACTGTAATGGTACCTGAGCGAATGATCTCCAGCCTATCTGTCAGCCTATTACATAGTTTATGCAGAGCTTAATCAGACATGTTCACACTTTCCATTTATATTCCGTGGCACATTAAATTCCAATAAAATCTTCAGAGGGCCCAAATTTCTCCCAGATTGGAATCTCATTCCTGTGCTGAGACGTGTTTATGTGTCTGTCTATTTTTGCACTGGAGCAGAGACGGGGTGGTGTGATTACCAAACATGCCATCATTGCAATGAACACCTAGACAGGAAGGAAGGCTGAAATATACTGTACCATTACAAAGCTTTGCACACACACAAGCTGAAAAGCATATGCTTTTGGTGTCCTAGGTTATTTTTAACCACTCTCATGCTGAAGCCATTCCCTGATAGAGAAGCACTCTTCTGGGGATGGTTTCCATTGCTCTGGCAATGTATGTATGAGTATGTATGGTGACTAGTTTGATCATCAGTCTATACTTCCCCACACAGTGAGTTCCTATGCCCACCTGAAGGTGACCCAATGGAGTTGTTCAGCATTTTGAGGCTTTACCTTCCCTCCCACTGCTCTGTCCACATTTAAACCTTCATCCAGAGACGGAAGAGGAAGCGAGACAGCCCACTCACAGTTTTTTTCCTGGTTCAACTGAAGTCAATGAACTAAGTAGAACAGACTCAGCCTCATTCACATTACATTTGGACATTTTAGTCATTTTGCAGCCACTCTCATTCAGAGCAACTTACACGATCAATTAGGGTTAAGCGTCTTGCTCAAGGACACAGACAGATTGTTCACCTAGTCGGCTCGGGGATTTAAACCAGCAAGCTTTTGGTTACTGGCCTAACGCTCTTAACCACTAGGCTACCTGACAACCATTGGTGTCTATGGTAGAGCCACCACATTAAGCAGACAGGAACTGACTTTTAAAAAATGTGAGCTGATTCAGGAAACTAGGCGTATGTCGCAAGTCACGACTTCACAGGAAAGCCATATGAACGCGAAACATTTTTTTCGTATGATAAACCACTTTGTAGTATACTTTAATATAATGTTTTAAAAAAACACATTTTCAAATTTAGCTACAGAACACCGAATCCAGGTGGTGAGTCACAAATGGTAAACGGCTTGATTGAACGTTCTTCATTTATCCACCATCTTTTCATCATCCTACAGCTTGAACTTCAAATCCCAGTGACCTTTGGGCCAGAAACCAAGGATATTGTGAGGAGGCAGATGTGCATTGCCGAGAACCAATCTGGTCTTGGGTGTGCGGGTTGAGTATTTTAAATGTAGCCAACGGCAGTGTTTCAGTCGAGCGTGCGAATAATATCAAGGTTGAAACTAAATACGTTATTTGACCTTTTGCTCGATCTGCATTAATTACAAAACAACCCTTGGTCAAGCATGGAACACTGCCAAGAGCCATGGGACAAAATATGAGTAATTTTGAGATTAATAATGCATTACTGTCTAGATGGGAAGTGCCAGGATCCTGGTTATAAATAACAGTGCTGGACATCTCATAGTGCCCACGCCAGCAGGTGCGCTTGCATCTCTCTAGTACGCACATGAATATGCAGATCAGAGAAAAGGCCAAATAAATAAAAGCATCAGGGGTTTCCTGTGATAGTAACTAATGGCATTTGAGCCTGCGCCATTCTGAGGCAGAAGATGATAGATTTGTCCTTCCATCCTGCAGCTGTTCACATATCAACAGCAGCCCAAATAAAACAATTGAAATGGCGCTGCGTTATTGCCTGTGACACTGAGCAGGGTGATACGTCGGGCCGTGCTGATGGAGAGGAGAGGGGGAGGTTAATGAATGTCCAGCACTGTTGGCAGAGCATACACTACATGGCCAAAGGTATGTGGACACCTGCTCATTGAACATCTCATTCCAAAATCATGGGCATTAATATGGAGTTGGTCCACCCTTTGCTGCTTAAACAGCCTCCACTTTTCTGGGAAGGCTTTCCACTAGATGTTGGAACATTGCTGCATTCAACCACAAGCGCATTAATGAGGTCGGGCACTGATGTTGGGCAATTAGGTCTGGCTCGCAGTTGGCGTTCCAATTCATCTCAAAGGTGATCGAAGGGGGTTGATTTCAGAGCTCTGTGCAGGCCAGTCAAGTTCTTCCACACCGATCTCGACAAACCATTTCTGTATGGACCTCGCTTTGTGCACGGGGGCATTGCCATGCTGAAACAGGAAAGGGCCCTACCCAAACTGTTGCCACAAAGTTGGAAGCACAGAATAGTGCTTTGCCTTCACTGGACTCCAAGGGTCCTAGCTCGAACCATGAAAAACAGCCCCAGCCCATTATTCCTCCGCCAAACTTATCAGTTGGCACAATGCATTCGGGCAGGTAGCGTTCTCCTGGCATCCGCCAAACCCAGATTTGTCCGTCGGACTGCCAGACAGTGAAGTGGATTCCTCACGCCAGAGAATGCGTTTCAACTGAGTCCAATGGCGGCGAGCTTTACACTACTCCAGCCGACACTTGGCATTGCGCATGGTGATCTTAGGCTTGTGTGTGGCTGCTCGGCCATGGAAACCCATTTTCTGAAGCTCCCGATGAACAGTTCTTGAGCTGACGTTGCTTCCAGAGGCAGTTTGGAACTCGGTAGTGAGTGTTGCAATCGAGGAAAGACAATTTTTATGCTCTACAGCACTCTGTGAGCTTGTGTGGCCTACCACTTTGCGGCTGAGCCGTTGTTTCCCCTAAACGTTTCCATTTCACAATAACAGCACTTACAGTACAGTTGACCGGTACAGCTCTAGCAGGGCAGAAATTTGACGAACTGACTTGTTGGAAAGGTGGCATCCTATGACGGTGCTAAGTTGAAAGTCACTGAACTCTTCAGTACGGGCCATTCTACTGCCAATGTTTGTTAATGGAGATTGCATGTCTGTGTGCTCGATTTTATACACCTGTCAGCAACGAGTGTGGCTGAAATAACCAAATCCACAAATTTGAAGGCGTGTCCACATACTTTTGTTTTCATCCTTGCTGCCAAAATCCTTAACAGCACACCTCAAAATAGAGAACAATGAGAAAAATGTAAATAAAAATAAAAAACAGGGTCAACATGACCAACAACAAGGGGGTCCAAGGACATGACAGTCATGAAAGTAGTGCTGGGTTGGCAAGAAGTAATGTCACAGGTCAACGTGTTTCATACAGAATCCAGGGGACTTGGACCCCACAGCCCAGCCGGATCAGCAGCAGCTGCTGAAAGAACTCAACGTGAATGGCTTTAAAACGCCTCTAAAGAATATCAATCTGGCTGCTGCGCACTTCTCACCCGTGAGATAACATCCTCATTAATCAATCAACCGCCTCTGTGTGGTCGCTCCATGCTCTTTATTTCCCTCCTGTCCCCTCTTCTTTAACTCATCTGTATCTCAGCACATCCTACAGCAACAATGGCTGTGGGAGAGTATTGTAATGCGAGAGGTAAGCTCTGTCCACATCTGTTGCTGCAGTGTTGGCACTCTGGCTTTGATTGGAAGGTGGTAAAAAAAGCAATCTTCTAGACTGGGGCTCATCAACATGCACGGCGTGCGTCTGCCCACATACCTCCGAGGGAGACCGTTAAAACATAACACACAGTTTATTGTAGAGCCATGCTGGTATCAGCTCCAAGGGCCTCTGTCTGCAGATGATGAAAAAGGATTGAAACGGACAGCTCGCATCAACAACTTCGAAAAGCAAGAGAGCAGAGTAAAGAAGGACAAGAAAGAGGATAATAGTCTCAGGCTCATCTCTTGAAAAATGTGTTGAGGTGTTTAATGGCTTTCTGTGATGCCTTTATACATCATCTAATGTAATGCATCATGACTCCAAAAATGGCCGCTTTTTGTTGAATACATGATCGCATTAATGCACAGAGTAACCTTTGGAATGTCACGGGTAACAAAAAGTGATGGTTTTCCTGCAGTTGACTGATTACAGTCTGATAACCATGGAAAACACCACACCCACCATCGGTTCACACGAAAACAAATCAATAAACACAAGCACACACAAAAGAAAATCCAAGAATTCTAAAAGCTCAAAATATACAACCGGCACACCTTACAGCAAATCCATACCATAAAAAATGACTGAAGATGTTTCTTGTTACATTTAGAACAAAAAAAAGGAACTCGTGCTGTTCCCTCATCCATCTATACAGTGCATTTGGAAAATGTTCAGACCACTACTTTTTCCACATTTTGTTACATTACAGCCTTCTTGAAAAATATATTTTTTCCCTCATCAATCTACACACAATACCCCATAATGACAAAGCAAAAACAGGTTTTTAGAAGTTTTTGCAAATGTATTAAAAATTCAAAACTGAAATATCTCATTTACATAAGTATTCAGATCCTTTACTCAGTACTTTGTTGAAGCACCTTTGTCAGCGATTACAGCCTCGAGTCTTCTTGGGTATGACGCTACAAGCTTGGCATACCTGTACTTGGGGAGCATCTCCCATTCTTCTCTGCAGATCCTCTCAAGCTCTGTCAGGGTGGATGGGGAACGTCGCTGCACAGCTATTTTCAGGTCTCTCCAGATATGTTCAATCAGGTTCAAGTCTGAGCTCTGGCTAGGCCACTCAAGGACATTCAGAGACTTTTCCTGAAGCCACTCCTGCATTGTCAAGCCAAAGAGTTCAATCTTGGTTTCATCAGACCAAAGAATCTTGTTTCTCATGGTCTGAGAGTCTTTTGGTGCTTTTACCTTTCCCTGAGGAGTCACTTCCGTCTGGCCACTCTACCATAACGGTCTGATTGGTGGAGTGCTGCAGAGATGGTTGTCCTTCCGGAAGGTTTGGAGCTCTGTCAGAGTGACCATCTGGTTCTTGGTCACCTCTCTGACCAATGCCCTTCTCCCCGATTGCTCAGTTTGGCTGGGCAGCCAGCTCTAGGTAGAGTCTCGGTGGTTCCAAACTTCGTCCATTTAAGAATGATGGAGGCCACTGTGTTCTTGGGGACCTTCAATGCTGCAGACCTTTTTTGGTACTCTTCCCCAGATCTGTGCCTATACACAATCCTGTCTCGGAGCTCTACGGACAATTCCTTCGACCTCATGGCTTGATTTTTGCTGTAAACTGTGGGACCTTATATAGACAGGTGTGTGCTTTTCCAAATCATGTCCAATCATTTTAATTTACCACAGGTGGACTCCAATCAAGTTGTAGGAACATCTCAAGTCCGCAGTTGTATATGTAAAATAGTGTAGGAAACTCGACTGAAGACGAGAAAAGAAGAACATTTCTCCATCGAACGACCATTGGTACGTCTGAAAGCTACGTTCTAACAGACACTCAGAGAAAGTATTCGCATATTTCCATGAGCATATTTATCATCTGCCTGTACGATAGTGGAATTTCTTTGTCTCTCCCTTTCCCTCTCTTTTGAATCTGCCATTTTGTGTAACACGCTGTCATATCGGTTTAGTCCACTAGGGACTTTCAATGCATTGTGTAGTAATCAATGTGTAACCTATCCTGTTTATGTAATTCTGTATGATTATTTAGTTAGTTAGTAAATAAATAATTAAGCCAATTTGTATATCGCTGATGTATCATTTATACTACAGTTCGTGCAGATATCCAAGCGTTTTGTGACATTCAGAATGAGACTGAAGGTAAATGAGAACTGAGAAATGAGACTGTGACTGATGTAAGAGATATTTATATCTTTCGAGTTTAGTCGGGAGATAGAAACTCGTTAAATAACTTTTCCCGTGGTGCCCCAGATTACTAGGGAATTAATTGTTATATGATTCATTGAATTGCGTAATAATTGAATGTGGTATGTTATTATTTCATAAAATAACAGTCAAACACATTAATGATAGTCTAGACACGACAGTAGTAACCAAAAAAGTGATAAACAAATCCAAATATATTTAATATTTTAAATTCTTCAAAGTAGCCACCCTTTGCCTTGACGACAGCTTTGCACACTCTTGGCATTCTCTCTACCAGCTTCACCTGGAATGCTTTTCCAACAGTCTTGAAGGAGTTCCCACATATGCTGAGCACTTGTTTGCTGCTTTTCCTTCACTCTGCGGTTCAACTCAACCCAAAGGGTGGCTACTTTGAAGAATCTCAAATATAAAATATATTTTTATTTGTTAAACACTTCTTTGGTTACTACATGATTCCATATGTGGTATTTCATAGTTTTGATGTCTTCACTATTATTCTACAATGTAGAAAATAGTAAAAATAAAGAAAAACCCTTGAATAATTAGGTGTGTGTCACGGCTGTTGAATGAAGTAGACCAAGGTGAAGCGTGGTAAGCGTACATATTACTTTATTATTATGACTCCAACCAAAACAATAAACAAACCATGAAGCTTAAGGCTATGTGCCACAAACAAAGTCAACTTCCCACAAAGACAGGTGAGAAAAAGGGCTACCTAAGTATGGTTCTCAATCAGAGACAACGAAAGATAGCTGTCCCTGATTAAGAACCCTACCCGGCCAAAACATAGAAATACAAATAATAGAACATAGAACACCCACCCCAAATCACACCCTGACCAAACCAAATAGAGACATAAAAAGGATCTCTAAGGTCAGGGCGTGACAGTGTCAAAACCTTTGACTGGTACTGAACGTAAATAAGGTATTACTGTTTTTTATTTGTAATACATTCGCAAACATTAAAAAAAACTGTTTTTAATCAATTATACAATAAGGCTGTAACGTAACAAGATGTGGAAAAAGTAAAGGGGTCTGAATACTTTCCGAATGCACCGTATACCGTGTATCTTAGTTGACACCACTCAAAGTTATCTAGTTCTAGTGGAATGCATGATTCAATAATACTGTAACATAGTGTACATTTTAAGTGTTTATGTACAGCATGAGCTGTCCCTATTGAATACTTGTTTGCATTTGCAGTGTATATGATTAAATGGGATTTACAAGATTTTGTATTACTGCTCTTGTAGCAATGATATTTTACATTACTCATGATGAAAAGACAGCCAAGCCCATCGAAACCTCTTGATGAGCATTTCTCCACAGACATTGACAAACCATATTTATATAGCCTAAATTTGTAAAAGAAAGGGATTAGTGAGTTGAGAACGTAATCTTGATTTATATTCCGTCTTTCTTCTCCGGTCTTTGGGACATTTTCTCGATTGAAAGCCTTAAAACTAAATGATTTTCCCTATGTCCCGACAGGGTACAGCATGCCTACCTAAAGTGCTATCATGCTGCATGATATTAACTGAATGTGAATATAGCAGAACACATCACAAGAACCAATTTGACATTGTATCCTGATATTGATTTTCCTCTGAAATAGGACCACAATAGAATTACCCTCATGTCATTACTTCAGTATGTGCAGCACCTACTAGCATTGCAAATAGAAGTGGAGAAAGACTGCAGGTAAGGTCACAGAAAAAGAAACAGGTGAACGTGGAGATTAAGGTTTAAATTCATTACAGTGCCGTATAAAATGAATCAATACAAAATGTTTGCCCAAAAGGATCTGATATATGCATAAGTGGAGGCAGACTGCAAGTAAGGTCACAGAAAAAAAACAGGTGAGAAAAACAGAGAAAAGAAAGCGGAGATTAAGAATGTTGGCTTACATGCCAAGGTTTAAATTAATTACAGTGCTGTATAAAATGAATCAATACAAAATGTTTGCCCAAAAGGATCTGATAAATGCATTGACAAAGTCATATAAACACTACTCTCTTCTCATCTTTCAGTATAAAAGAAAGGCCTAATTAAAATGCAGGAGTAACAACCATAAAGATGCTAGATAGAATATCAGTCCAGAAGATGAATCCACCACCTGGCACAACATAGATAAAACAAGAAAAGGGAGGGTGGAAAGTTTAGGCAGAATGAAAGAGGAGAAAGAGAGAGAGGGACACCGAGAGAGAGAATGAAAAAAAAACATGCTTAGCGAGGAAAAAAAGGTTATGTTGATGAATATGAGGTGCCATAGTGACAGGAAGGAGGTGCGGATATAAATAAGGATCATTAGTATTTCTGCAGTAGCTTTAGCAAATTGCTTTACAAGCACATGATTTGCCAATGACAGAGAGGCACAAAGATGCCTATATGTAACATCTCTCTTATGGAATCTCAAAGAAAACAAATCCATCAGAAGTAAAGCTCACATATGAGCAGCAGAAATAATGAGTTTGTTTGAAATAATGAGTTTGGTTGCTTCAGTAGTATTTATTAATTATTTATTTTATCATTGCTCATTAACAGTTTCCTTTCAATCAGCTTCCCCCACTGAAACTTGAGACGTAGCCCTTTACTCTCATACCCATATAAGGATAGAAAATGGCAGATTTGGACACTGATAAGCACATAAATTGGAACGCAATGGCCACACAGTAACATGCTATACATGACGTCAGATCTCAGGGTCTCCACTTCACAGCTCTGTATGGGTTTTGACTAACAGTCGTTCTGAAATTGAGTATCGTGCGACAAGAAGTTGCCCCAATCCATCCCACTAATTGGGCAACTTTTGCAAATGTTTTGTTGTCTGAGTCAGGGAAATGCTGTAAATTAAGAGGACTCTATCTATTTTGAAAGGTGAAACATTGAGGATAATCTTTTTTAAACGCTTTGATGTCATACAAGCAAGCCAAACACCCATTAGTCCAAATGTGCACTTTACATTTCCATATCATAAAACGTATATAATATACAGTGTCAACATTTATGATCACTATGTTTGATGTACAGTTACAAGACGACATGGCGTTATACCCTGGGTTGTCCTGAACAGAATGAGCCTGTGTTTGTTGTATTGTGAAGAAAACTTGCAGAGGACCACGCATCTGGATGCACTCATGACTCCATTCTATGTGCACCAAAATTATGATCTGCTTCTCTGGTTTGAATTCATTTAGCTAGACATGATGGCAATAGAACAAGCTTTCAAATCATGCCTACCTGACCAAGATTGTGGTTTATAATGGACCATTTTTAGATTGCGTAAACAGCAACAGTAATAGTGTAAAGGTGGGGATGTAGGACTGTGTTCCAAACAAAACAACTACAAAAGTGTGATTGCTCCAGTTCCTCAACGGTACGGATAGGAGAGCTCAAAAAAACACCTTATAGGTGAAGACTCTTCGTTGAGTCATAAAAGTGCATTGAATTACTTAGGAACTATGCACACTTTGGAGAGGTGTGTGGCCATGTGGAAATAACAGTTAGACCTCTCACTCAAACCCTTGTCATTTTTTGTTTTATGTTGCACCTACACCATATTTTACAAGAATATTCTGAATATCATGTCACTAAATGTATCTAGAGTATTTTCAGATTTCAAAAAGTACAGTAAATGTAAAATGCACATAAAAACAACACTGTAATTTCTGGATTCAGCCTTGTGTCAGGTGAACTGTTGTGTCCTCACCTAATCATTTCCAAAATGTTCCCTTTTAATTGCTACCATGGTTATGCATATGCTTTCCATATTTCTTCTGTAAGAAACATTTCAATTTAGCCCTATACATATAGGCTAATTCCCACAAGTGTAAGAGGTTAAGACATTAAAAATCTGATAAAGTTTGGTGTGTCACATTGCCCATCTGAAGACCACTGAATGGATTTTGCTGCTATGTGCAATTGCATCAGTCACAGCTATTTGGCTTTGTAAATAAGAACTGAGCAGGGTGAAAATTCCCTTCAAAGCGTACTACGTGCAACTAACAACAAAGCAAACAATTCAGAGTTAAAGAAACAGGGAGGAGCTGACTTTAGAGATCAGATTAATTTGACTGGTTTATTCCCTACGTGCCATAAGGGGATTACAGGAGAACTGACTTCCCAAGTCTTAAAGAGAAACAGGCTTGCTACGGTGGAGCAACACAACTGCTGAGCCACACCATCAACAATGTGCTACAGCATTGAAATGGTGAAAGTGTGCAAGGTCTCCAGCATTTTCCCCTCCTTTTTATAAACACTGTTTGTGCACTTTATAAAAAAGTGTATGGCACTGAATGTTATGACTAGCTACTTACTGTTGAAGTGATTGTGATCCCTATATTTTTATCATTATCCATCCTTAAAAGCGAATGGACTGATTGCAAGTTTCTTTGAATGAGTGTGTCCAGGGCCGGATTAATGCAGGGGCTTACCGGGACTAAAGCCCCTGGGCACAGGTCCGTGGGGGGCCCAAGAAGATTTATTTTAAAATAATACAAATATTTAATTTTACTGAAAGTAATAAAGAAATATATACTGTATATATTATATATACAGTATACATTATACTGTATTTGTAGTATATATTTTGTATTTTTTTACTGTAACCAATTTGTCCCAGTGTGTCACGATTGATACAAAGATAATACTTCAAATCCCTATCTATTTGTGCATTCACATTCATATTATTTAAGTTTGCAGTTAATGCAATACCTTGCCAACACCCATTAGAGTACGTCTGATGATTATTTTTATTTAGGTCTAAAACGGATTCTGATAAATCATCTGATTTGGACTTTTCAGCATCATAACACATGCAAAGAATGTCCAAAGTATGCAATCAAATTCAGGCAACAGGACACCTGTCTGTGGACATAATGTAATAAGATAGATGCTTTGAAAGTTAGAATTTGCTGAAAGTTCTCTTTAAATATTGTCAGTCGGAGAGGAAGAGTGGAACTGAATGTTCAGGGTGACATGAGAGTATGATGATTTCAGGCAAGGTAGGACATCCACTCGACCTCTAAAGCTCAGAGGATTGGTGTAACTCACTAGCCTGGTTGCCGTCTCTGTTCAGCTATTGCATTCCACTCCTTGCCACTCGTGTAATTTGCCAAAAAGAGACTGGCCTTTCGGCAATCTTCAAATATGAGCATTCTATCATTAATGAGCTTGTAGAGATCAGAGGATTTGATCCTGTTTCGATGACCCGCACAGCTATCATCCAATCACACTGTTAATGCAAATGACACTAATAGGAACACTTTCTAAATGAATGTATTAATGGAAACATTCTAACATTGGGTATTCTGACAATACATGTCATTGTAAACATAAACATTGGGCGCGGGGAGAACAGATGTTTCCCATTTATTGCATTTTTACCACCAGCCAATGTGATCACATCACACCAGAGAAGCTCTCGGCATTCATACTTCCCCGCCAGTTCATTGTGAACGCTGTAGCCTGTTTTATATCCAGCAAGCAAGAGCAGGTGCTCAAATATATATTGGTTTTAATTGCTCAAACTATATTGCTACTTCTGGGACACGCATTGGGCTAGGCTACTGGTTCAAGAGCTATAAGAGGAATAGAGAAAGGATGGGAGCCTATATATTAGGCTTAGCTTACTACAGTGAATTTAGGTGACAACAACCTGTGCTATGCAAGCCAGACACATTTTTTTTTTGTCCTACGCATGTTTTGTGCCAATGAATTGAAGTTGAATATCGACAAACGCATCAGTTTAATTAAATGTGCAATACAAAAGTATAGTCCTTAGACCTATTTAATAAAACCCTGGCTGTTGACATAGGCAACAGATTGCAAAACATTCCTCAATGAGCTCCTTTTTGGAAATAGCAAGTTCACTTTCTCATTCAAAAATCATGTTAAACACTATTATTCAGAGTGAGTCCATGCAACTTATTTTTTACTCCTAAACTTATTTAGGCTTGCCATAACAAAGGGGTTGAATACTTACTGACTAAAGGCATTTCATCTTTTAATTTTTTATTAATTTGTAAAAATGTCAAAAAACATAATTCCACTTTGACATTATGGAGTATTGTGTGTAGGCCAGTGACACAAAATCTTAATTTAATCCATTTTAAAGCTGTACCACAGTCAAGGGGTCTGAATACTTTCTGAAGGCACTGTATACATGATACACAGTATACAAGATGGTGCAATCCAAGATAGCGTAGCAGTGCAGACGTGTTTTGCCGTTGTCCCGTGTAAATGTAGTATTTTTTTGTATATATTTCAATCTCTTTTTCCATTTTTAAATTAAATATACCTTCCGGCAACCCGCCTCACCCAATGTGATACGGATCTGCTATTTTTAAACCTTATAGCCAGAACCTCCATCAGCAGCTAGTCATCAGAGGCTAACCAGCTAATGAGCAACAAGCTATTTAGTCATTGTTAGCCACTGCTAGCGGCCTTTACCTTTAGCTCAGACACCAGCCGCTTTTAGCCTGGATAATACCCGGCAGTCTGCACAGCGCGATATCAACCCTGAGCATATCGGACTTCTTTTCTACACTACATCACCAGATTCCTGCCATAAGCTCTGGACCATTACTCCAGATCATCGCAGCTAGCTAGCTGCTACCGAGTGGCTCAGCCCCGAAGCTAGCCTTGAGCCTGGTCTCCCGGCCTGCTCAGTGGACCCTATGATCACTCGGCTACACAGCTCATGCCTCCCGGACTCTTCACTAACACGACTAGAAGCCACTACATCACTGGATTCCTGTCGTAAGCTCTGGACTTTTGCATCGGATCATCGCAGCTAGCTAGCTGCTACCGAGTGGCTATAGTGGCTAATGCCCTTGTCTTACCCGTTGTTGTCTTAGCTAGCTCTCCCAATCAACACCTGTGATTGCTTTATGCCTTGCTTCATGTCTCTCTCTAATGTCAATATTCCTTGTATACTGTTGTTTAGGGTAGTTATCAGTGTTTTATTTTACTGCGGAGCCCCTAGCCCCACTCAACACGCCTCAGATACCTCTTTTGTCCCACCTCCCACACATGCGGTGACCTCACCTAGCATAACTAGTGCCTCCAGAGATCTCTTATCGTCACTCAATGCCTAGGTTTACCTCCACTGTACCCGCACCCCACAATACCCCTGTCTGTACATTATGCCCTGAATCTATTCTACCACAACCAGAAATTTGCTCCTTTTATTCTCTGCCCCCAACGCACTAGACGACCAGTTTTGATAGCCTTTAGCCGTACCTTCATCCTACTCCTCCTCTGTTCCATGGGTGATGTAGAGGTTAACCCAGGCCCTGTGTGTCCCCAGGCGCTCTCATTAGTTGACTTCTGTAACCGAAAAAGCCTTGGTTTCATGCATGTTAACTGAATCCTGGCTTAGGAAGGCCACCAAGAAATCTGAGAATTCCAACCCTAACTACAACATTTTCCATCAAGATAGAACTGCCAAAGGGGGAGGAGTTGCAATCTACTGCAGAGATAGCCTGCAAAGTTCTGTCATACTTTCCATGTCTATGCCCCAACAGTTCGAGCTTCTAATTTTAAAAATGTATCTCTCCAGAAATAAGTTTCTCACTGTTGTCGCCTGTTATAGACCCCCCTCAGCTCCCAGCTGTGCCCTGGACACCATATGTGAATTGATTGCCCCCCATCTATCTTCAGAGTTCGTTCTGTTAGGTGACCTAAACTGGGATATGCTTAGCACCTCGGCCGTCCTACAATCTAAGCTAGATGCCCTCAATCTCACACAAATTATCAAGGAACCCACCAGGTACAACCCCAAATCAGTAAACATGGGCACCCTCATAGATATTATCCTGACCAACTTGCCCTCCAAATACACCTCTGCTGTTTTCAATCAGGATCTCAGTGATCACTGCCTCATTGCCTGCAACCGTTATGGGTCCGCAGGCGACCACCCCTCATCACTGTCAAACGCTCCCTAAAATACTTCTGCGAGCAGGCCTTTCTAATCGACCTGGATTAAACTGACCTCATCCCATCAGTAGAGGATGCCTGGTCGTTCTTTAAAAGTAATTTCCTCACAAAAAATGTAGAACTAAGAACATATATAGCCCTTGGTTCACTCCAGACCTGACTGCCCTCGACCAGCACAAAAACATTCTGTGGCGTACTGCACTAGCATCGAATAGTCCCCGCAATATGCAACTTTTCAAGGAAGACAGGAACCAAGACACACAGTCAGTTAGGAAAGCAAAGGCTAGCTTTTCAAACAGAAATTTGCATCCTGTAGCACAAACTCAAAAAAGTTCTGGGACACTGTAAAGTCCATGGAGAATAAGAGCACCTCCTCCCAGCTGCCCACTGCACTGAGGCTAGGAAACACTGTCACCACCCATAAATCCACGATAATCAAGAATTCCAATTAGCATTTCTCTACGGCTGGCCATGCTTTCCTCCTGGATACCCCACCCCCACAGCAACTTGCCCAAGCCTCCCCAGCTTCTGCTTCACCCAAATCCAGATAGCAGATGTTCTGAAAGAGCTGCAAAACCTGGACCCGTACAAATCAGCTGGGCTAGACAATCTGGACCCTCTCTTTCTAAAAATATCCACCACCATTGTTGCAACCCTTATTACTAGTCTGTTCAACCTCTCTTTCGTATCGTCTGAGATTCCTAAAGATTGGAAAGCTGCCAAGCTCATCCCCCTCTTCAAAGGGGGTGACACTCTAGACCCAAACTGTTACAGACCTATAGCCATCCTGCCCTGTCTTTCTAAAGTCTTCAAAAGCCAAGTTAACAAACAGATCACTGACCATTTCGAATCCCACCGTACCTTCTCCGCTGTGCAATCCGGTTTCCGAGCTGGTCACGGGTGCACCTCAGCAACGTTCAAGGTACTAAACAATATCATAACCGCCATCGATAAAAGACAGTACTGTGCAGCCGTCTTCATCAACCAGGCCAAGGCTTTCGACTCTGTCAATCACTGTATTCTTATCGGCAGACTCAACAGCCTTGGTTTCTCAAATGACTGCCTCGCCTAGTTCACTAACTACTTCTCAGACAGAGTTCAGTGTGTCAAATCGGAGGGCCTGTTGTCCGGACCTCTGGCAGTCTCTATGGGGGTACCACAGGGTTCAATACTCTTTTCTCTGTATATATCAACGATGTCGCTCTTGCTGCGGGTGATTCCCTGATCCACCTCTACGCAGACAACACCATTCTGTATACATCTGGCCCTTCTTTGGACACTGTGTTAACAAATCTCAAAACGAGCTTCAATGCCATACAACACTCCTTCCGTGGCCTCCAACTGCACTTAAACGCTAGTAAAACTAAATGCATACTCTTCAACCGATCGCTGCCAGCGCCCGCCCGCCCGACTAGCATCACTACTCTGGACGGTTCTGACTTAGAATATGTGGACAACTACAAATACCTAGGTGTCTGGCTAGACTGTAAACTCTCCTTCCAGACTCATATTAAGCATCTCCAATCCAAAATTAAATCTAGAATCGGCTTCCTATTTCACAACAAAGCCTCTTTCACTCACGCTGCCAAACATACCCTCGTAAAACTGACTATCCTACCAATCATCGACCTCGGCGATGTCATTTACAAAATAGCCTCCAACACTCTACTCAGCAAACTGAATGCAGTCTCACCAAAGCCCCATATACCACCCACCACTGCGACCTGTATGCTCTCGTCGGCTGGCCCTCGCTACATATTCGTCGCCAGACACACTGGCCCCAGGTCATCTATATGTCTTTGCTAGGTAAAGCTCCGCCTTATCTCAGCTCACTGGTCACCATAGCAGCAGCCACCCGTAGCACGCGCTCCAGCAGGTATATCTCACTGGTCATCCCCAAAGCCAACACCACGTTTGGCTGCCTTTCCTTACAGTTCTCTGCTACCAATGACTGGAACGAATTGCAAAAATCGCTATAGTTGGAGACTTATATCTCCCTCTCTAACTTTAATCATCAGCTATCTGAGCAGCTTACCGATCGCTGCAGCTGTACACAGCCCATCTGTTAATAGCCCATCCAACTACCTACCTCATTTGCACACCAGTATTTCTACTTGCACATCATCATCTGCACATCTATCACTCCAGTGTTAATTTGCTAAATTGTAATTACTTTGCTACTATTGGCCTATTTATTGCCTTACCTCCTTATTCCATTTGCACACACTGTATATAGATTTTTCTATTGTGTTATTGACTGTACTTTTGTTTATCCCATGTGTAACTCTGTGTTTTTTTGTCGCACTGCTTTGCTTTATCTTGGCCAGGTCGCAGTTGTAAATGAGAACTTGTTCGCAACTGGCCTACCTAGTTAAATAAATGTGAAAAATATATATATTTTAAATACATTTGGCAGCCATCTATATATGATGTTAAAATATCTTCACGCCTAGAATATGGCTAAGGCTTCAGACATAGACTCAACTGATTGAAAAAAATGTTGAATTATGGAGGGCAGTTTGGAAAAATGAATCCCGTGCAAATCTTTCTCTGGAATAAGGCACATGTTGGGATAATTACATAACCAACGCAACATCTCTAGTAAAACTATATTTGTCTCTCTCTCCCCCTTCAAACTTTCCTTGTCAAATAATTTGATAGGTTACATTATTTTTGTATTATACTATAATGTAGCCTATAGGCCTTCCTTCTGATGGACTACAGCCAAGATTTGAAGGTGAGCCTAAGTTTTGAATACGTTGTTAGGAAAGGGGAAATGTGATTTGTGTGTGTCTGAGGTGCCCTGTTGGCTTTGATTGATGGATCATTTTAGTGTGTGTGTGTGTGTGTGTGTGTGTGTGTGTGTGTGTGTGTGTGTGTGTGTGTGTGTGTGTGTGTGTGTGTGTGTGTGTGTGTGTGTGTGTGAGAGAGAGAGAGAGAGTTCACTAATTCTCTCTATGTCCATTCAGAAAGTTTCCGAAAGTAACCAGTTCTCACAAGAGATTGACCGGCGGCCACAGCAGGTCGTAACGTTGTTGTTCTTAAAATTCTAATTCTATATTGCGCCAAATTTCTGTGCACCCAATGTCCCATAATGTTATCATGGAAGATATGAATGCTGTTCCCAACTACCAATCAGCAATTGCACCATAAATCCGGCTGCATTTTGAACGTTGACAATGCCGAAAAGCCAGTCTCTTTGGCAAATGACAGGGGTGGCATGGAGTGGAATGTTAGCTAAAAAGACTGGTACCCAGACTAGTAAATCACCCACTCAACCTCTAAAACTTGGAGGAATGGGATTCTCAGGTCTGTACTGACTGACATCAGCTTTGCACACCATGAACAAAAGGGACCATGAAAGAGCACTGCAAATGGACTCGAGCTTGATTAAATGGTCACTGAGTCGGAAAGCAGCCCTGATGTGATCTGTGACCTCGCACCAAAATCTTTTTACGAAAAGATTAAATGAAAATACCTTCAAAGGATACTGTGGGACGATGTGAAATTCCCTTTGCCCCAAACACAGAGGGAGGAGAAATGGGTATGAAGGCCAAGAGAGTCACCACTACATCAACTGCGAACACAAATGGCTGTCATTCCAGGCTCAGCGCGAGTCAAAACAAAATCGTAGACGAGGGCAACTGCGATCTTCACCACTCAGGCAGAGCCTTCTAGGCACCACTTCAGTTTCATTAGAAAATATCCAGCAATGAAAGAGACTGTTACTGATGGTTCAAAGGAAAGTGATGTTTAGTGACTGGTCAAATTCATCATTTTCTAGGTATATTGAGGATCTAGTTTTACTGTGACACTTTACATATCTACAGTAGTTCAGTTTCAGTCCTGAGGGAGTTTCCTCCACAACTAAGTATGAATAGCCCACTAAATCAATTCAAATAAAATAAAATTGCATTTGTCACATGGTTCGTAGACAACAGGTGTAAAGTAACAGTGAAATGCTTACTTACGGGTCCTTTTCCAACAATGAAAAGTTAAAGATAAGACATGTTTTTTTAATGAAAAATAGAAATAGTGACACAAGGAATAAATACACAGTGAATAACGAAGAAAAAGTAAATATAACATGGATATTCTGTATATAGGGAGTTATAAATCTTTTTTATCTTCTTGCTCTTTTGCACCCCAGTATCTCTACTTGCACATCATCATCTGCACATCTATCACTCCAGTGTTAATGCTAAATTGTAATTATTTCATGGCCAATATGGCCAATTTGGCCAATTTGGCCTCTATGGCCTTACCTCCCTAATCTTCTACATTTGCACATGTAACGGATGTGAAATGGCTAGCTAGTTAGCGGTGGTGCGCGCTAACAGCCTTTCAGTCGGTGACGTCACTTGCTGAGACCTTGAAGTAGTGGTTCCCCTTGCTCTGCAAGGGCCGCGGCCTTTGTGGAGCGATGGGTACGATGCTTCGTGGGTGACTGTTGTTGATGTGTGCAGAGGGTCCCTGGTTCGCGCCCGGGTCGGGGCAAGGGGACGGACTAAAGTTAAACTGTTACATTGGTGCCGTGACCCGGATCACTGGTTGCTGCGGAAAAGGAGGTCGTCGAAAGGGGGGTGAGTGTAACGGATGTGAAATGGCTAGCTAGTTAGCGGTGGTGCGCGCTAATAGCCTTTCAGTTGGTGATGTCACTTGCTCTGAGACCTTGAAGTAGTGGTTCCCCTTGCTCTGCAAGGGCCGCGGCCTTTGTGGAGCGATGGGTAACGATGCTTCGTGGGTGACTGTTGTTGATGTGTGCAGAGGGTCCCTGGTTCACTCGAGGGGACGGACTAAAGTTAAACTGTTACACACACACTGTACATAGATTTTTCCATTGTGTTAATGACTGTACATTTGTTTATGTGTAACTCTGTTGTTTTTGTCACACTGCTTTGCTTCATCTTGGCCAGGTAGCAGTTGTAAATGAGAACTTGTTCTCAACTGGCATATCTGGTTAAATAAAGGTGAAATATATATATTTTTTAATAAAAATAAATAAATAACATGGCTATATACAGTACTTACAGCCCTGTCGAGGGGAATGGGGGTGTGCTCAGCCCTCTGTTTCCTGTAGTCTACGATCAGCTCCTTTGTCTTACTGACGTTGACGGAGAGGTTGTTGTACCAAGTCGATGTGCAGGGATACAAGGTAATTGAGGTAGCTATGTACTGTACATATAGGTAGAGGTAAAGTGACAAGGCAACAGGATAGATAAGACAGTAGCGGTGAGTGGTGAGTGTGAAAGTGTGTGTGTGTGAATGTGTGTGTGGCATCAGTATGCATGTGTGTGCATGTTATGTGCGTCTGGGCGTATGTAGTGTGTAAGTGGGCGTATGTTGTGTGTGTGTGTGTGTGTGTGCGTATGTGCGTGTGTGTGTGTGTGTGTGTGTGTGTGTGTGTGTGTGTGTGTGTGTGTGTGTGTGTGTGTGTGTGTGTGTGTGTGTGTGTGTGTGTGTGTGTGTGTGTGTGTGTGTGTGTGTGTGTGTGTGTTGGGGTATCAGTGTGAGTGTGTGGGTAGAATCCAGTGTGGGTGCATAGAGTCAGTGCCAGAGACTTACTGCAAAAAAGGGTCAATGCAGGTACAGTAGTCCGGGTAGCCATTTGATTAGCTATTTAGCATTCTTGTTTTAGAAGTCTTATGGCTTGAGGGTGGAAGCTGTTCAGGGTCCTGTTGGTTCCACACGTTTTACCGCTTGCTGTGCAGTAGCGGAGAGAACAGTGTGTGGCTTGGGTGCCTGCTTCCTCCCACCGGGTTTAGAGGTCCTGGATGGTAGGGAGCTCGAACCCAGTGATGTACTGCACAGTACACAGTACCCTCTGTAGTGCCTTGCAGGCAGATGCCAAGCAGTTGCCATACCAAGCTGTGATGTCCTCAGTCAATATGCTCTCAATGATGCAGCTGTTGAACTTTTTGAGGAACTGAGAGCCCATGCCAAATATTTCCAGCCTCTTGAGGGGAAAGAGGTGTTGTCGTGCCCTCTTCACGATCAGCTCCTTTGTCTTGCTGACATTGAGGGAGAGATTTTTGTACTGGCACCACACTGCTAGGCCTCTGACCTCCTCCACATAGGCTGTGTCACCAATCTCTGAGATGGTAGTGCATTTAAAAAAATGTAATTAAATAAAACAAACATTTTCTGTGGAACGTGGGGCCATCACTTTGGTAGACCAACATCATTTCAATAAGAGACAATCCATTCACATGTGTTTCTATTGCAATCAGACAGACAGGGGCTGGGTCCTCGGAAGAATTGAGCTGCTGCTTTAGAACATTTTAAATCTGTTGAACGGCAGGGACCCAAATCATGTGTCTATGAAGTCTTGATTAGAACGACTTTACAGAGTCAAATGTAGCGAGAGCACAAAATACATAATTTAGCGTTACATATTAAGTGAAGAACACCATGCAAAGATGACAAAGCTTTGTCAAGGGATTATGTTGATGAATTTAAGGCACTCATACTAATTTCATTCTTATCAACCGTATTCAAAGAGGTAGAAATTGGAATGGAATGGCTGACAAAGTTGTGCAAGTGACATACTTTAGACCAAGGAAGACTACCAAACACAAAGTATAACAAAGTAGCCTAGTCTTTGGAGCACTCCCTCAAATGTGGATTTGAGACAAGTGTATACTTTGTTCAAATAAATAGTATTTTTAATATTAAGTGCAACAGTTGCCCAAGAGACAGAAACAACTAGTCCATGTCAGAAGATAAAGAAAAAGAAAACTGCAATATGATGTTATAAAATGATTACCACATATGGAGCCAGCCGAAAGCAGCCATTTCTAAGGGTTTTGTGAGGATTACATGTGAGCTGAGGGCAGGAGAACGGGAGTGGAGGGAGAGAGAGATGTAATAAAAGCCAGGGAGGGTTCATCAGAACAGGGCCAGATTTCAGGTAGCAGCTCAGACTTCCCACCACCGCTCCCTGGGCCAAGGTTACAGCTCTCCTGGCTAATTGATCTGCAGTGTTTTAATGTGACTTGGAAAGAGCTGTTCTCGTTACGCTAATAGGGCAGAATTAATCTGATGGCAGCAACCAGTTGCGAGGCCTGTCATTTTCTCACGACTTCCATTTGACATGAGTAACGAGCCCACCTGGCCAGTGGAATACTGGAGCCGCACGAATAAATTCTCCCTCCCTTAACCCCAGTGTGGGGATGGAGCGCAGGGGAAGGTGACTTTCATGGAACAGCAGAGGGCTGACTCAAGCAGTCCTGGGCTTAGGCAGGCCACAGGAGTCTCACAGCCCCAGCCTCTCGATACGGCGAGAGCAGAGGGTTTTTATAGAGAGCTGCAGCCTGTAAGGGGCTGGAGCCAGATATTATTATCTCTGTGGCTCAGGACAGAATAATCTTCTTCATCTTGCTTTATTGAGTTGGATAAATATAATATCTCGCTCTGATCCATTATCTATTGATACAAGAGACCCTAATGAATTGTATCTTCTTTTGACGGACTCAGAATATCAAAATCTTTGAAAAGCCATGCTATTCTATTTTTACTTCAAGTTCACTAAACTACTAAACTGTCATAATAATACAATGTAGAAAGGTCTATAGAAATATCCTTTACTAAGGGATGATAAAAGTTTGTTTTTCCTAGAATTTCTGAGTGACATTCTAATCTTCAACACGTCACTACATATTTGAGAGTGTTTTGATCTGTTGAAAGTGCATTACATGAGAAGTGCTGTATAACAGGGATTCTCTCTCATCTGCATACGGTAGTATATCCTACAGCAGGTCACCTTGACATGACACACACCACAGCGAGAGAGAGTAGGTTGAACATAGCGTCTCACTCCTCTTTCCCTCTCTGGATTGGATAGGCATGACAGCTATGAATGACACTTTGTTTTGTCTAAGCTTGCGATTGGACTTGATTGGACTTGGGGTTTAAGGAATCATGGGGTTATGGCTCCTAAAACCATGACCCCTTCTCCAGCCCTTTAATAGCCCTGTGTTCACTTCTTATTTGTTTGCCTGTCTATCCTGTCTATGAGTGTGTTTCTGTGCTTGTGGTGGTTTAGGGCTGGGACTGAGCCATGTGTTTGTTTGGATCTCTCTGCTGAGCGTTCTAGCACCTTCTCCCGTCCTCCTGGTTTTATGTGACATTGTACTGGCAGGTCAGGAATGTAAGGATTAACCTGAAAAGATCTCTCCCTCTGCCATATTGAGGTAGTGCCCTTGAAATTCTCGAGAACACATTTTGGTGCTGGATGTGTCCTTCAATCTATAGCTAGAGGACTCCTGACATCTCCAGGAGTGATAAGTATAATTTTTGACTTACTCTGTTGTTTTCTAGTATTGTCATTTTGCTAGCTAGTCAGCCGTATTGGAGGGAGATTGGTTTCTCCTCTCCTAGGCAATCAGCAATGAGTACAAGGAGGTGTGCTCTTCACCTCTGCAAGACAATTAGCAATTAGTGTTAGCGCTTCAGTCTTCACTGTTTTCTCAGCAGCAGATGTAAGTGTTCGTGTCAGTGGCAGTCTCGTCACCAAAACTAAGACCGTTGCTGAAACAAAGACGGTTCTGGCAAGTTGTTCAATGGAGTTATTCGAGGAAGGAAAGAGAGGAAGGCTCACACCCCCTCTCATTTGAGTATCTTACCTAGTTATTTTCAGATTATCTTATTTTGCTCTTTTGTAGCTTTGCCAACAATGTGTGTTTTCTATACCTGTTTTCTCCACTCCCTCTAAGCTTAACAGACGCTCGACATACCTTGGCTGCAACCTTTATAATTTAGTGTATCCTGCGCGCACAACCCATGTGGAATTCCTGGTCTCCGGAAGCTTTGGAACTGCCAATCTGCAGTCAAGAACACCTAGTTCATCTCAGCCTATGCTACCCTTCAGTCCCTAAACTTTTTTGCTCTGTCGGAGACATGGATCAAAGTCCTCATTGGAATTACATGCTGCCACTGTCAATTGTCCACGCATGCATACAATTGTTGTCATCTATCGCCCACCAGGTGCCCTTAGAGAGTTCCTCAATGATCTTGACACCTTGATAAGCTAATTTCCTGACGATGGCCCCCTTCTCATCGTACTGGGCGACTTAAACCTCCCGACGTCTGCCTTCGATTAATTTCTTTACACCTCTCTTTCCCCTCCTTGCCTCTTTTCCCAGTCCCCTCTCATTCACAAGGCTGGCAATATGCTTGGCCTCATTTTTACTACAGGCTGTTCCCGTACTAATCTCACTGCAACCCCTCTCCAGGTCTCTGTCAGCCTGTCCGGCCGAAAATAAATAGGTGAAATGAGGTGATGTCTTTTGAGTCATTTTTTAAATACTTTTTGGATTGCCGCCGTTTCTCAATGTTTCTTGAACTTCAGATTTTATTTGAAGTCTCTGATCAATACTTTGTTAACTTTTCTGTCTCCTTCTCCTCCAAACCTGCCCACTCAGTCCCTACCCAGATGGTCATGCGCCGTCACAATCTTCACTCTCTCTCTCCCACTACTCTCTCTTCTTCTATCCTATCATCTCTCCCTTCTGCTAAATCCGTCTCCCTAGTCTCCTGATTCTGCCTCTTCGACCTTACTCTCCTCCCTTTCCGCATCACACTGTCCCCTTTCCTCCCAGCTGGCTCGGCCCTCCCCTCCCGCTCCATGGCTGAGTGACTCATTGCGAGCTTACAGAAAAGGGCTGCGGGCAGCTGAGCATAAATGGAGGAAAACGAAACTTCCGGAGGACATATCATCTTTTCACTCCCTCCTCTCTATCTTCTCTTCCTCTGTATCTGTAAGGATAGACACTGGGAAATGAGAATCAAGTACAGGGAGTGAACATTTAATGAATAATGGACATGAAACAAAACACAGACAGCATCTGGACAGGGTAAACATAATGACAGTAATGCTGACATGGGGATCAAACTGAGGAACAGACAGATATAGAGGTGGCAATCAACAAAGTGAAGGAGTCCAGATGAGTCCATGCTCGTAATGACGGTGACAGGTGTGCGTAATGATGGGCAGCCTGGCGAGAGGGGGAGTGGGAGCCGGCGTGACAGTATCCACTCCTAAAGCCACTTTCTATCACTCTAAATTTCAAGCTTCTGCCTCTAATCATAGGAAACTCTTTTCCACCTTCTCCTCCCTCCTTAATCCTCAAACCTCTCTCACCTCCCAGTCTGTGGATGACTTTGTCAACCACTTTGAAAAGGTTGACAACATCCAGTCCTCATTCACTCAGCCAATTGAGTCCACTGGTCCCACTCACACTGAACTACTCTACACCTTGACCTCTTTCCCCCTTCTCTCCAGATGAAATCCTGCGACTAGTGAGGTCCGGCCGCCCGACAACCTACAAGACCATGGTACTTGCCTACGGAGCAAGAGGAACTGTCCCTTCCTACTTTCAGGCTATGCTCAAACCCTACAGCCTAACCCGAGTATGTTTTACCACCTCTGCTCTCTTGGCCCTCCCACCCCTGCAGGAGGGCAGCTCCCCCTCAACCCAGTCAAAGAGCTTCTCTGTCTTGGCACCCCAATGGTGAACCAGCTTCCCCCTGAAGCTAGGACAGCAGAGTCCCTGCCCATCTTCCAAAAACATCTGAAACCCTACCCCTTCAAAGAGTATCTTAAATAATCCCACAGCACCCTCCCTCGTACCCACTCCCCCCCCCCCCCCCAAATAAAAAGTATTTTTTATAAGTGTTCCTGTCAATGCAAGCATCGCCAGTAATTACTGCTTACCATTTGTTAAATTTTTTGGTGCCCAAATACTGACAGGTCTATTTCTCTCCAGTTTAAAACAAAAGCCAGGCATAGCAAAGGACACCTAATTACCCAGCCTTGTGTGGAACAATAAAGCCCCCGATAAGCAACGCTAAAGAAGCTAGTGAGTTATTCTCTCTCACTGTGTATGTCTGGCGATGGCTATTGCAGTGAGATCTGGCTCCATTTCGCCTGTGCAGAAGACAGTAATGAAAGTCACTCAAGTGACTAATGTCTTCATTGGTGAAAAATTTATGATTTTTCTAGCCGGGGTTAATTAATGGACGTGTCAAACCAAAAAAATTGTTGTTTGAAAGTAAATTACTGTAATTTATATTTCCTGTAATATTACCTCTGTAGCCTCATCACAGCAACCAACAGCAGCACCCCCCTATTCCTGTCGTACCCATCCCCCCAGACAGAGAACTGAGTGGGCGATGCTCTGCCCAAACTTAGTTATATTCTGCCATAATTTTTTCATTCATGAATTTAACTTCAAATTTCTCTTTAATTTCCAACCTTCTTTTGGGCTCAAATACCACCCACACTAAGATAAACTGAGGCCATTTCTTTTTCTGTCACTGGAATCAAAGCTCAAATACAAAACTGTCTGGATTGAGGAGAGTCGAGGAGTATAAAACAGGGCATTTTTGGCAGTTTGTAAGAATATTTGTCTCGCAAAAATAATGGCAAATTAATAATAGCTGGTACAAAAAAGTGCATTCTGCAGTTAATCAATACAGGTCGTAAATCTGCCTGTCATTTGGAACAGATTACTCATCTGACAACCCTATTCCCGGGGTTAGGTGCATTGCACCAAAATTATTTTGTGCTGTGTCAATCCTCTGCCTGAGCAATGTTACCAAGGGGTTAATAAAATAACATAAAAGGGTTGGCATCAACGCTGCCAGCCGATATATATCTATTTATTTTAGAAGTAAACAGCATAAAGTTCCCTGAGCACAGAGAAGAATTCAAGCATATTAAAAGTTGCCACAGGGGGAGCCGTTGATGTTTATATATTCACATTACAGGTCTAAATGCGTTTGTGTGTGTGTGTGTGTGTGTGTGTGTGTGTGTGTGTGTGTGTGTGTGTGTGTGTGTGTGTGTGTGTGTGTGTGTGTGTGTGTGTGTGTGTGTGTGTGTGTGTGTGTGTGTGTGTGTGTGTGTGTGTGTGTGTGTGTGTGTGTGTGTGTGTGTGTGTGTGTGTGTGTGTGTGTGTGTGTGTGTGAGCCCCTCTCAGAGAGCAGCTTGGCAGTGGCTGTGTTGATGCTTGGCCAGAGAGGTTACATGGAGGTGATTGCAAAAAAACATTATTGTGACCCTCGCCCCACTGCTGCCTTCAGAAAACCAGTCACGATTTACAGATTATGATGTAGGTGTGTATGCTACTGTATCAATTTCAATGCTCTAATATAGTACTGTGCCAGGTAGATGAATAATGTTAACTCAAAATGGCAAGAATATGAATGTTACAACTACTGTATAACCAAATATCTTTGATGATCCCTTCCATTTCACCTAGTATTCCCTCAACTCTCACTTCAGCCCTCCACAGATGCTCAAACATCAACACTAGGTCTGGGAATTGCCAGAGACCTCACGATATATTATCACAATACTTTGGTGTTGATACGATATGTATTGCAATTCTCACGATTCTAAATGTATTGCAATTTGATACTATGATATTTATTGCGATTCGCTGTTCCAAACATATTGCTCACAATATGTCTGCTGCAGAGCGACAAGAAGGAGCCATGAGAAAACAAGTTTTGATCAGTCATGGAAATAAAAGTGCTGAAATCAAATTGGCTCCCTACTTAAAAAGAAAATGGAGAACACGGTATGAAGGAAAAATACTGGCGTTTTGGTGCAGGTACAGCCAACTAGCGCAAAAATAATATTACGATATTGTCAAAATGATTATATCCCAATATGTAACTGTATACATTTTTCCCCCATCACTAATCAACACAGCTCTGCTTTGCACCAGGTGAGGACCCTTCACACTGCTGCCTACTGAAATAAAAAAATAACTGGCATGAGAAGATTTATGACTGACAGACGGCAAACACAACCATGTGTACCTTGGGCAACAACTTGAACACTTTCAGATAGAATACCATTACCAGCGGTGGTAAGTGAGTTTGACAGTACTGAGATGAAACAGGAGGTAGCGCCAGGTTTCAAAGGGCCAGCTGCAGCCCACACAATACCCAGCAATGATTCACCGTCTCCTCTCCCAACTCTGGAGCTCTGGCAGTAGAGCTGAGTCCGAGGCATATGTGAGTCCTGTGTGGATGCTGGGCTGGGCACTCAGCCTGCTCTTCTGCAGTCACTGAGCGGACCTGGCTGGCTGATGCACAATCTCTCAGCAACAGGGCATTCAGAAGGATGTTGGGCTCCATGTAGCATCGTCGAGAACCGGTCCTCCCTAATCGGAAAGCCTGGTGAAGTCTATGGCAGAAAGTAGCTACACAGGGGTGGGAGCCACAAACCAAATGCCTTGCTTGGCCAGAGCTGAAAAGGTGCTCACTAAGATTAGTACCGTAGGAGCAACAGTGTGTGAGGATGGCCAGGAAATAGCTGATTAAAACCCAATCATAATATGTTGATGTATGCTGTGTTTGTGGTGACTTTCAATTTCAAGAAATTGCACATTGTCGGCCACAATTGATATAGTAAAAAAGCTTTTACCATGCCTGCAGGTAGACATGTCATAACGTTTCTCACCGTGACAAACATAACACTCAGCACTCCTTCTACAGGCATAAACATTAACTGTAGTTTCTGGAAGCCAGTGGACCATTCTAGCCATTTCGGCTAATACAAAATTCTCTAGACCTCCAAAAGAGGCGCAACAAAGTCTTGATTTGGAGATATGGCTACACAAGACTAGGCTCCATACTGTGTTTTCCAATCAGTCTCCTTTTCCTAGTAGAGCATGCCTTAGGGGGATAACAGATTCCTTTCACTGATTAATCAGTACAAAATTACATCGATGCTTTGGAGAGCACTATTCTGTTGTTATGATAGGATGTAGCTGGACTATATGGCTTTAATATTGCTGCAGATAATGGGGTTGGTGATGATGAGGAGGAGGAGGAGGAGGAGGAGGAGGAAGAAGATGATGATGATGACGATGATGATGATGATCAGAGTTCTCCCAAATAGAGTATTAGAATCATAACTTACATTCTCATAGCTAAATACCAATTCAGAATTATACCTACAATTCAACAACCTACAATTCAGACCTAACTGTAACCAGGCTTAAGTGGAGTACTATGACAAAACATTTACTTGAAAATAGAGGCTCGTATGAGATGCATGGACAGTGGTCACCTTGTATGGTTAGCACTAGTTCTGCTATACAGACATTAATAGTCCCAGTAGAGCTACTATATTTATCTCGCCCTCCCTTTCTGTCTGTGCTTTCTCTTTTCTGACTGCCACAGACCATCATCCTGCTCCACAGAGAGCTCCAGCATGCAAACCACGCTAAAACGCCAGTCACAGCAAAAACACTAAAATAGTTTTTTTAGACAACGTGTCAGAGAGTTTCTTACATAAGCAAAACAGTTCAACATACTGTATACTGTTTCAATGAATATTCCCACTGACAGTTTCTTATAGGGGAAAAAAAACATTCAAAGTACACAAACAACAATCCAGGGAGACAAAAGTTTGGGGTACTGGGAACACCACAGACCAATGCACAGAACAGTGATAGGAATAGCCAAAGATGATGTTGCTGTTGGACCCACTACAAAATACATTATATTAGTCTAGCCCTACAGTACATACAAAACATATCTCCTTTCACACACTCCAGCTAATCATTGTTCTAGTTAAATTAGTGAACATGACGACCACCTCATCACCAAAATCCTCAACAAAAAGATATAGTATGTCTACTGCAAGCCAGGGAGAGAACAAAAAGGCATCTGATTGACATTGTTACAGGCCTTATTGCGTTTAATCAAAACTGCCTATTGAAATAGAAATCGGGCATGTGATCCAATTATAAAATATTTGGTAAAAACAAAAATCCCCATAGAGTGCATTCGGAAAGTATTCAAACCCCTTGACTTTTTCCACATTTTGTTACGTTACAGCCATATTCTAAAATTGATTAAATAAAAACATTTCCTCATCAATGTACAAACGATACACCATAATGACAAAAAGGAAACAGTTTTAAAAAATTATTTTTTTACATTTTTGCAAAAATATTAACATTTTTAAACAGAAATACCTTAGTTGACAGTTCATGTCAGAGCAAAAACCAAGCCGTGAAGTTGAAGGAATTGTCCGTAGAGCTCCGAGACAGGATTCTGTCGAGGCACAGATCTGAGGAAGGGTACCAAAACATTTCTGCAGCATTACAGGTCCCCAAGAACACAGTGGCCTCCATCATTCTTAAATTAAAGAAGTTTGGAACCACCAAGACTGGCTGCCCGGCCAAACTGAGCACTCAGGGGAGAAGGGCCTTGGTCAGGGAGGTGATCAAGAACCCGATGGTCACTCTGACAGAATTCCAGAGTTCCTCTGTGGAGATGGGAGAACCTTCCAGAAGGACAACCATCTCTGCAGCACTCCACCAATCAGGCCTTTATGGTAGAGTGGCCAGACGGAAGCCACTCCTCAGTAAAAGGCACATAACAGCCCGCTTGGAGTTTGCCAAAGGCACCTGAAGACTCTCAGACCATTAGAAACAAGATTCTCTGATCTGATGAAACTGGCCTGAATGCCAAGCATCACGTCTGGAGGAAACCTGGCACAATTCCTACGGTGATGCATGGTGGTGGCAGCATCATGCTGTGGGAATGTTATTCAGCGGCAGGAACTGGGAGACTAGTCAGGATCGAGGGAAAGATGAATGGAGAAAAGTACCAGAGATCCTTAATGAAAATCTGCTCCAGAGGCGCTCAGGACCTCAGACTTGGGCAAAGGTTCACCTTCCAACAGGACAACAACCCTAAGCACACAGCCAAGACGACGCAGGAGTGGCTTCGGGACAAGTCTCTGAATGTCCTTGAGTGGCCCAGCCAGAGCCAGAGCCTGGACTTGAACCTGATCGAACATCTCTGGGGAGACATGAAAATATCTGTGCAGTGACGCTCCCCATCCAACCTGACAGGATCTGCAGAGAAGAATGGGAGAAACTCCCAAAAGGTGTGAGCCAAGCTTATAGCGTCATACCCAAGAACACACAAGGCTGTAATCATTGCCAAAGGTGCTTCAACAAAGTACTGAGTAAAGAGTCTGAATTCTTATGGAAATTTGATATTTCAGGTTTTTCAGGTTTAATATATTTGCTAAAATTTCTAAAAATCCGTTTTGATTTGTCATTATGGGGTATTGTGTGTAGATTGATAAGGGAAAAAACGATTTCATAAATTTTAGAATAAGGCCGTAACGTAACATTATGTGGAAAAAGTCAAGGGATCTGAATACTTTCCGAATGCACTGTATGTCTGTAATATATAGAATACAAAGATACATTATTCCATATTGTCTGCAAGCCAAACTATGTTGTTGTTACTCTCGGTCACTGTTATCTCAGTTTGAAGCTATCTTTTCTGTTTTATCATTCAAATCTAAATGAATCAAACTCACAGCTGGAAAAAGGTAACCTGCTTGCTAATGAGCTGTACATGTCACAGCATACCCAGCAAACCGGGAACATTGCCAGAACATTACCTAAGATTCCCATTAAGTTCTAGTTAGGGTTTTATCTAACATTAGGATGATAATGTCCCACAAACATTCAAAGAATGTGTTTGATTACCAAATATTTTTTTCAAAGAAAATGTTTGAAATTAAATATCCTTGGAATGTTGTCTGAACATTCACTAAAATGTTGTTCACATCTGTAAAAACTACCACAAAACATTTCCCGAAGGTTCTCATTAGATTGCCAAGGAATGTAATATCACAATGTTCTGGTAAAGTTCTTAAAATATACTGCCACAACAAAATGTGGGAGCAATAGAAGTGGAAGAGGAAACATTACAGGAACAACAAGCAGGGAATATTCCTGCAATGGTCTCATAAAGTTATAGTATGACATTATTACATGGTGGTTGTAATAACGTTCCCTGGACATACTTCAGCAATAAAACGTTGGAGCAATAGAAGTTGTTCTAAAATAATATTTCTGGAGTATTCAGCTAATGTTGTTGGAGATATTATTACTAACACCTACTGTATAACCACAAACAAGAAAACATACTTCAACGATAATCAGAATCATAAAACACGGGACGAGATGTTGAAACTGTCCATTGTGCCAATAGATGGTATGCACTCACATGAGATTTGCCGTGATGTTGACAGAGTGGCATGGGAGGTTTATTTCTTAGACTGGGTTAAGATGTCAATTTTGGGACACATCCTCAGTAGTGTTCCTTCGAATCAGTGGGTGTTTCGGCCTTTAATCACTAATCACCCTCATCAAAGGTGGCCAGATAAAGGGTGATCAAGCCTTAGCTTGTGTCCCATGCCCAATTAAGATTTCCCACGGGACTATGCAAGGCAGGGGCATCCTCTTCCCTGAGCCAGCCCTACAGCTGACCGCATACCTCATATGCCCTCCTCAAGTTGGAGGGATCTGAATTGGGTTCTCAGGTGGGGGGGGGGGGGTGGGGGTCATGAAGTTATAGCCCAGCAAGGGTCCTTCCGTTTGATCCAGATCCACTGGCTGCCTCTTTCAGCTGCTTGAGAAACTGCTCTGACGGTCTGCCGCAGAGCCTGTCCATGGATTCCAAGTTCTTTCAGCAACCTGATGGTGGAAAGTAGTTCTGAAAACATTGCTGCAATGTTCTGCTAATATTGATGTGTAATGTAACATTATTATATAAAGTTGCCAAACTTTTAAACAAATGGTATTTCAACCTTCTTACATCATTACATTTTATTAGGATATTGACCAAACATACTACAATATATAGCTTTTTTAAAGAATGGCAATCGGGTATATTTGAACTTGCGATCGCCCTATAGGCTACTTAGTCTGCTGTGCCAATAGGATCCTAATGTTTCTAGTGGATTTAATTTCCCTTTGTACTGAAATCCTTAAATGATTATCTAAACTATGGCTATATGTCTTAGTACATATGCACACCTATACACACCTCACTGCAACCTGCCAGGCAAATAATTTAACATGATTTCTGAAATCAAGTTTGTAGAAAAATTTGTAAAAACATCCCAACTTTAAAGTATATAAAGAAGATTAGTAGTAGAAATAATAGAGGATACTTAATTTTCTAGATTTAGTTATCCTCTCTTTTGTAAAGACAAAGACCACAACCTGGAAGTCAGAGTAAAGGTGTTAACAGCTTTATATTTGTGTTAGTCCCATCCCAGTGGCGCAGTGAATTCATTCCAGGGATAACTCTCCAAAGCTCCCAGGTTTCAACTCCGCTTGCGACTATCAACAAAATACACTAAAACTATGTTTGAACAAGAAATGTGTAATAAATTGTCATCTGATTCCAAATCATTTCCATAGGCCTATGTGTTTCTGAGTGGATTATTGTACAACTTCAACAGTAAGATAACACTTTCACATGAAAGAAACCTCAATGGACTGTCCAAAACTTAATTTTATAATTCTGGGAACATAGCAATAACATTCTAAGAACATTGAGAGAATGTTTTGTGCACCCTGATACAACCATTGTAAGAATGTCATCGCAACTGGACAGATTTTGTGTTTTGGAAACCCATCTCTTGGCATATCCCCACAATGTTCCCACAGCCTAAATAAATGTCTTAGGAACTTTAAAAAACATGGAACATTTTTGCAACATCAGGGAAATTGTATTTTTCGACCTAATAGAAACATTGCAATAATCAGCACAACTGGACAGTTTTTGTGTTTTGGCAACATATCTCAAGTCAAGTGACCACAATGTTACCACAACCTAAAGAAACATGTTAGGAACTATTAAAGAACATAAAAAAAATGTGTTCTGGGAACGCGGTTGTAACATCAGGTGAATGTTATTGCGCTCTAAAATAGACATTGTATAATCATCTGGACAGTTTCTGTTTGGGGGATATATTTTTTGTGATGTCCCTACAATGTTCCTACCAGACTATTCCCACAACCTAATGAAACATTCTGGAAACCTTTAAATAACAGAAAAAATGTGTTCTGGGATTGTTCTTGCAATGGCAGGAAAATATTTTATACAAACATTGTATAATCAGCAGGATAACTGTTATGAGAGCATTTGCCGCAACCTAACGAATGTTCTGGGAACATTTACGGAGGCAATTTTGGTTTGCTGGGTATTAATGTGTGTTTTTTCCCAGACACTTATTAAAGGTCCAATGCAGATGTTTTTATTGCAATATCACATCATTTCTGGGTAATAGTTAAGTACCTGACTGTGATTGTTTTCAATTTAAATGGTCAAAAAGAAACAGGCAAAGAGCAATTTCTCAAGCAAGAATTTAGCTAGGACTATTTGGAAGTGGTCTGAGTCAGGGGAGGAAAACTGAAAACCAGCTGTTATAGGCAGTTATTGGTGTATTAACTAATTGGCCAAAACTCTATCCCACCAAAACCGGCTGAAACATCTGGCAGTCTTTTCATATAGCTCTTACACTAAAAGGGCATTATCATAATTTTCCCATCTTCACAGTATTATTCCAACCTCATAAATGGAAAATATATAAAACACAGCAAATCCTGTTTTTGAGTGCACTACGCCTTTAAGCTTGCCGTATTAAGCATGAACTCTAGTTGAGTCCTCAGCAGCTGTTCACCTGCAATACGGTCCCTGAGCTTCAGTCCAGCTCAAAATCTATACCACAAAATATCTACGACTTCACTTTTCCCCCTCCTGTTTTCTTTTTTTCTCCCCAGTATTACATTTACTAGCTGAGAAGGTGACCTGGCTGCTTCACCATAAAAATCAGGGGAGAGGATAGCAGTGTTGAGTGGGGAGCGATGGCTGCTGGTTCAGCAGAATGTGAGCAGCTCTCCCCCTCCTCGGTGCTAGCGTCTGGGGAGCACAAGGGCGAGCACTCAGCTTTCACCTCCTCTCTACACCCCAGCATGCTGTGCCGCGCCCAGCCCTGCCTGCCGCACAGCACAGAACAGAACAGCATTGCACAGATCGGCTCGCCTTTCACTGCCACCTCCACCTAACACTCAGCTTCCACATGCACACTTCTGATTCTCGGGATTTGTGCAAAGCTCTCACTCCCACAAATCATTGCCTTCACACTCAACAGCTCCCTTGGTACATGAAGCAGGGAGGAAATAAATATGTTTCCTGACGCCGGAATTTCTGACAGAACCTCGCACTGCACACTGAGTGTTACAAAGTTTGGCAGCAGCAACTGTGAGCTGTAAGTGTGAGTGTTTTCCTACAATATGCTGCGGTAGTCAGAGATGATGCTGCCTGACAGCACTTTAATATCTTTGCATTTATTATTGTTAATGGAAATGCTCTTGGCTACTCCTGAGATGAAGACATTTATCTTTCAGTTCATACAGCTTTGGCACATTTAGGCCTGTTTTGAATGTCAAATTAAAATAATCATTTAATCATAAAAGTAAGACAAATACCACAAATAATAGTTGTAGTATTATACTAAAACACTGAACAAAAAAAATAATGCAACATGCATCAATTTCAAAGATTTTACTAAGTTATAGGTCATATGAGGAAATCAGTCAATTGAAATAAATTAATTAGGTCCTAATCTATGGATTTCACATCACTGGGAATACAGATATGCATCTGTTGGACACAGATACCTTAAAAAAAAGGGCCTCACAATGGTCCTCAGGATCTTGTCACTGTATTGTTGTGCATTCAATTGCTATAGATAAAATGCAATTGTGTTCGTTGTCCGTAGCTTATGTCTGCCCATACCATAACCCCACCCGCCACCATGTGGCACTCTGTTCACAAAGTTGACATCAGCAAACCGATTACACAGACAACGCCATATACATGGTCTGCGGTTGTGAGGCTGGTTGGATGTACTGCCAAATTCTATAAAACAACGTATTTCTTTGGTAGAAAAATGAACATTCAATTCAACAGCTCTGATGGACATTTCCGCAGTCAGCATGCCAATTGCAAAGGTGCACCTGTGTAATGATAATGCTGTTTAATCAGCTTCTTGATATGCCCCACCTGTCAGGTGGATGGATTATCTTGGCAAAGGAGAAATGCTCACTAACAGTGATGTAAACTAATTTCTGCACAACATTTGAGAGAAATACACTTTTTGTGTATATGGAACATTTCTGGGATCTTTTATTTCAGGTCATAAAACATAGTATCAACACTTTACATGTTGCGTTTATATTTTTGTTCAGTGTAGCTAGTAGTATACTACCTAATATCCTAGAAGTCATCCATAATCAGTTATTCTAAGCATGAGACATATGAGTGTTCTTTTGAGTCAGAGAGAACAGAGAAGCTTGGCAGTGCTTGTTGGCCTCCAACAGGATGTTGAGTCACACATCGCTTATTTTGAGAAGATGGGACTTGCAGTATAAGTCTGCCATGTCAAGGTTAACTGTCTGCGGCAGGAAGCAAACAAAACCAGCAGGGCAGTTCGCTCTTCTAATCAAATCAAATAGGAAAGAGGGTTCTGAGGAGATGTAATTTCAGAGGACCAAAAACAGCAGCTTAAAATGCTCCTGATCACATTATCTAGCCATCACAAAATAGGATATCTCCACTGCAACTGCAGTGAATGCCCATTACAAATGACTGCAGACCAGTAACTCAATATGGGGTGGTGGAGGGTAGTGTGGGGGATCAATACATATCAGTAAAAATGATATCCCTCTTCCAACCCCCCAACAGTTTTATTAGCGATCCTCCCTTAATAAAGTCAAGATCTTACATTAATCATTCTATGATTATCTCGGTTCATAAGATAATTAACATAAGAAAAAATATATATGTTGACGCAGTGATGCCAAGCCAAGGCAGCAGAGCTGGTAGTGGGTGACAATTAGAACAATTAGAACTGTTTAAGAACAGTTCACTGAGAATAGCATAAGGGGAAAACACACTGGTCCCTTTTCCCTGTATATGATTCATCACAAGAAATTAAGACACACAAGAATTCATCATAGCACAACATTCGGACTGTAGAAATCAACATTATGTAAAATGGGTAGAAGCAAGGAGGAGGAATAAAAGTGAAAAACAAATCAATCAAAACTCAGAAAACACAGGGTTTTATCTGTCTTTTTTCTTTTGAGTTGGGGTTGTTTTTTCAAAGTGGTTGTTTTATAGATGGAGTTACAGCAGGCAGTGTGTGTCTGCGGCGCCTTGTGCCTGGGGAGGCCGGGGCTCCATGGCTGTGGTGCTGCAGGGCCCCTCTGCTCAGCTGGGCCAACATCATTCTCTGCTAGTTCCACCTGATTTCATTTGGTTCAGGTGGAACAAATAGGCAGTTGGGAGGTAGCTAGCACCGAGCTGGGAGCTCGCAGCCACAAGAAAAAAAAGTGTGAGATGGACAGACTGCCAGCATCTGCTACTTCATTAGCTTGTGAGTCTAAAGAAGCACTGCTGCAGCCCAGGCTGACAGATAATAAGAAATATCCACCTGGAGTCAAACGCAGAGCCAGAGATGATCCATTTGTCACCATGAGAGCCCGCAAACTCCAGGGGAAGTTGTGGAAGGAGAACAGGGAGATGGGAGCCAGAAAGAAAGTACTCTTTTACTAAGACACAAAAACAAGTATCACCCCATACGGGATACACTCTGACTCTAATTATTTACTTTTAATTAAAGGTTAATTAAGAGAAACCACCTGGATAAAACGTAACTGCCCTAAGTATCTTAAAGCACTGTGCAGCAGTGAATGTGTGGCCAACAAGCAGCCTTTAAATCTCAGTAAGAACTTCAAGTTGTAATCCAGAAGTTGGTCCTAAGAACAGAGTGGGATTAGAATTGACCCTCAGAGTTTTGAAAAGCTTTAAAACTGCACTTATCAAGGTCCCAATGAAGAGGGTGCATTTAGTCTCCCACTGTAAGAGCCCTGTGTGAAGTGTTTTGAGAGGCTAGTTAAGGATCATCATTAAGCATGGGACCCTGGGTCTGACCACCACACCCTGTGCAAGTGGGTCCTGGACATCCTGACGGGCCACCTGCAGGTGGTGAAGGTAGGCAACAACACATCCACTGCTGATCCTCAACACAGGGACCCACAAGGGTGTGTGCTCAGCCCCCTCCTGTACTCCCTGTTCACCCATGACTGCGTGGCCACACACATCTCCAACTCAATCATTACATTGCAGAGGACACAATAGTGGCAGGCCTGATTACCAACAATGACAAGACAGCCTACAGGGAGGAAGTGAGCACCCTGGCGGAGTGGTGCCAGGAAAATATCCTCTCCCTCAGCGTCAACAAAACGAATGAGCTGATAGTGGACTTAATGAGATAGTATAGGGTGCACGCCCCCATCCACATCGACGGAGCTGCAGTGGAAAATGTAAAAAGCTTAAAGTTCCTCGGCATACTCTCCAGAGGGTGGTGCGGTCTGCCCAATGAAACACAGGGGGCACACTGCCTGCCCTCCAGGACACCTACAGCACCCGGTGTCTCAGGAAGGCCAAGAAGATCATCAAATACCACGCAACCATCCAGAAGGCGAGGTCAGTACAGGTGCATAAAGGCTGGGACCGAGAGACTGAAAAACAGCTTCTATCTGAAGGCCATTAGACTGTTAAATAGTCACCACTAGCTGGCCTTTGCCCAGTACAGTTACCTGACCTGAACTTTAGTCACTGTCACTAGCCGGCTAACACCCAGTTACTCAACCCTGCATCTTAGAGGCTGCTGTCATATGTAAATAGTCAATGAACACTGGTCACTTTAACAATGTTTACACACTGTTTTACCCACTTCATATGTACAGTATATACTGTATTCTAGTCAAGGCCTAACCCATTTAACTATATCTATACATATACCATTATATCCTAGGTATTGTACAGATATACTGCAAATTCTACTGAATATTCTAATTCCCTGTCTTAGGTCAGTTAGGATCACCACTTTATTTTAAGAATGTGAAATGTCAGAATAATAGTAGAGAGAATTGTTTACTTCAGCTTTTATTTCTTTCATCACATTCCCAGTGGGTCAGAAGTTTACATACACTCAATTAGAATTTGGTAGTATTGCTTTTAAATTGTTTAACTTGGATCAAACGTTTCGGGTAGCCTTCCACAAGCTTCCCACAATAAGTTGGGTGAATTTTGGCACATTCCTCCTGACAGAGCTGGTGTAACTCAGTCAGATTAGTAGGCCTCCTTGCTCGCACACCCTTTTTCAGTTCTGCCCACAAATTTTCTATAGGTTGAGGTCAGGGCTTTGTGATGGAAACTCCAATACCTTGACTTTGTTGTCCTTAAGCCATTTTGCCACAACTTTGGAAGTTTGCTTGGGGTCATTGTCCATTTGGAAGACCCATTTGCGACCAAGCTTTAACTTTCTGACTGATGTCTTGAGACGTTGCTTTAATATATCCACATCATTATCCATCCTCATGATGCCATCTATTTTGTTAAGTGCACCAGTCCCTCCTGCAGCAAAGCACCCCCACAACATGATGCTGCCACCCCCATGCTTCACGGTTGGGATGGTGTTCTTCGGCTTGCAAGCCTCCCCCTTTAACTCCAAACCGTTCTATTTTTGTTTCATCAGACCAGAGGACATTTCTCCAAAAAGTCCGATCTTTGTCCCCATGTGCAGTTGAAAACCGTAGTCTGGATTTTGTATGGTGGTTTTGGAGCAGTGGCTTCTTCCTTGCTGAGTGGCCTTTCAGGTTATGTCGATATAAGACTTGTTTTACTGTGGATATAGATACTTTTGTACCTGTTTCCTCCAGCATCTTCACAAGGTCCTTTGCTGTTGTTCTGGGAATGATTTGCACTTTTCGCACCAAAGTACGTTCATCTCTAGGAGACAGAACGCGTCTCCTTCCTGAGCGGTATGACAGCATTTATATTTGCGTAATATTGTTTGTACAGATGAACGTGGTACCTTCGGGCATTTGGAAAAGGCTCCCAAGGATGAACCTGACTTGTGGAGGTCAACATTTTTTGGGGGCTGATTTCCCCATGATGTCAAACAAAGAAGCACTGAGTTTGATGGTAGACCTTCAAATACATCCACAGGTACACCTCCAATTGAGTCAAATGATGTCAATTAGCCTATCAGAAGCTTCTAAAGCCATGACATAATTTTCTGGAAATTTCCAAGCCGTTTAAAGGCACAGTCAACTTAGTGTATGTAAACCTCTGACCCACTGGAATTGTGATACAGTGAATTATAAGTGAAATCATCTGTCTGTAAACAATTGTTGACAAATTACTTGTGTCATGCACAAAGTAGATGTCCAATCCGACATGCCATAACTATAGTTTGTTAACAAGAAATTTGTGGAGTGGTTGAAAAACTAGTTTTAATGGCTCCAACCTAAGTGAATGTAAACTTCCGACTTCAAATGTAGGTATTCAGACCCTTTGCTATGATATTCGAAATTGAGCTCAGGTGCATCCTGTTTCCATCATCCTTGAGATATTTCTACAACTTTATTGGAGTCCACCTGTGGTAAATTCAATTGGTTGGGCATGATTTGGAAATGCACACACCTATCTATATAAGGTCCCACAGTTGACAGTGCATGTCAGAGCAAAAACATAGCCATGAGGTTAAAGGAATTGTCCGTAGCGCTCCGAGACAGGATTGTATCGAGGCACAGATCTGGGGCAGGGTACCAAAAAAATGTCTGCAGCATTGAAGTTCCCCAAGAACACAGTGGCCTCAATCATTCGTAAATGGAAGAAGTTTGGAACCACCAAGACTCTTCCTAGAGCTGGCCGCCCGGCTAAACTGAGCAATCATGGGAAAGGGCCTTGGTCAGGGAGGTGACCAAGAACCCGATGGTCACTCTGAAAGCGCTCCAGAGTTTCTCGGTGGAGATGGGAGAACCTTCCAAAAGGACAACCATCTCTGCAGCACTCAACCAATCGGGATTTTATGGTAGAGTGGCCAGACTGAAGCCTCTACTCAGTAAAAGGCACATGACAGCCCGCTTGGAGTTTGTCAAAACGCACCTAAAGACTGAAAAACAAGATTCTCTGATCTGATGAAACCAAGATTGAACTCTTAGGCCTGAATGCCAAGCGTCACGTCTGAAGGAAACCTGGTACCATCCCTGAAGTGAAGCATGGTGGTGGCAGCATCATGCTGTGGGGATGTTTTTCAGCGGCAGGAACTGGGAGACCAGTCAGGATCGAGGTAAAGATCAGAGAGATCCTTGATGAAAACTTGCTCCAGAGCACTCAGGACCTCAGACTTGGGCGAAGGTTCACCTTCCAACAGGTGGACGACCCTAAGCAAACAGCAAATACAACACAGAAGTGGCTTCGGGACAAGCCTCTGAATGTCCTTGAGTGACCCAGCCAGAGCCTGGACTTCAACCCGATCAAACATCTCTGGAGCAACCTGACAATAGATGTGCAGCAACGCTCCCCACCAACCTGACAGAGCTTGAGAGGATCTGCAGAGAAGAATGGGAGAAACTCACCAAATACAAGTGTGCCAAGCTTGTAGCATCATACCCAAGAAGACTCGAGGCTGTAATCACTGCTAAAGGTGCTTCAACAAAGTAATGAGCAAAGGATCGGAATACTTACGTAAATGTGATATTTCCGTTTTTTCTTTTTAATACATTTATAAAAAATTCATTATGGGGTATTGTGTTTCGATAAAACAATTGAATACATTTTAGAATAAGGCTGTAAGGTAACAAGATGTGGAAAAAGTTAAGGAATCTGAATACTTTCCGAACGCACTGTACTGTATACGACCAGTATCTGTAACGGTCCTGACCTGTTTTATGTTGTTTTTTGTTGTGTTTAGGTCAGGGCATGTGTTTTGGGTGGGCAGTCTATGTTATCTGTTTCTATGTTGGTTTTGGTTGCCTGGTATGGCTCTTAATTAGAGGCAGGTGTTTTGCGTTCTCCTCTAATTAAGAGTCATATTTAGGTAGGGTGTTCTCACTGTTTGTTGGTGGGTGATTGTCTCCTGTGTCGTCGAATGTATGTACCATACCGGACTGTTTGGCTGTTTGTTTATTTTGATGTCGTCTGTTTCCTGTCCGTGAGTTTACGTTTAGTTATGTAAGTTTATGTTCAGGTTTCGTCAACGTCGTTTTCTTGTTTTGTATATTTGAAAGTGTTTTGTTTCGTGCCATCGTCGTGTCAAATAAAAAGATGGCTTATTTCCCGAATGCTGCATTTTGGTCTGATGATCCTTCTCTCCTCTCCTCGTCCGAGGATGAGGAGAGAGACAGCCCTTACAGTATCAGTCAAAAGTTTGGACACACATACTCATTCAAGGGTTTTTTCTTTATTTTCTACATTGTAGAATTATAGTGAAGACATCAAATCTATGAAATAACAAATGGAATCATGTAGTAACCAAAAAAGTGTTAAACAAATCAAAATCTATTATATATTTGATTCTTCAAAGTAGCCACCCTTTGCCTTGATGACAGCTTTGCACACTCTTGGCATTCTGTCAACCAGCTTCATGAAGTAGTCACCTAGAATGCATTTCAATTAACAGGTGTGCTTTGTAAAAGCTAATTTGTGGAATTTCTTTCCTCCTTAATTAGTTTGAGACAATCAGTTGTGTTGTGACAAGGTAGGGGTGGCAAGTCCATATTATGGCAAGAGCAGCTTAAATAAGCAAAGAGAAACTACATCATTACTTTAAGACAGGAAGGACAGTCAATCTGGAAGATTTCATGAACTTAGAACATTTCTTCAAGTGCAGTTGCAAAAACAATCAAGCGCTATGATGAAACTGGTTCTCATGAGGACAGCCACAGAAAAACCAGACCCAGAGCATAAGTTCATTAGAGTTTCCAACATCAGAAATTGCATCCCAAATAAATGCTTCACAGAGTTCAAGTAACAGACACATCTCAACATCAACTGTTCAGAGGAGACTACGTAAATCAGGCCTTCATGGTTGAATTGCTGCAAAGAAACCACTACTAAAAGATACCAATAAGAAGAAGAGTCTTGCTTGGGCCAAGAAACATGAGTAATGGACATTGGACCGGTGGAAATCTGTCCTTTGGTCTGATGAGTCAGAATTTGAGATTTTTGGTTCCAACAGATGGGTCTTTGTGAGATGCAGAGTAGGTGAACGGATGATCTCTGCATGTGTGGCTCCCACCGTGAAGCATGGAGGAGGAGGTGTGATGGTGGAGGAGGAGGTGTGATGATGCTATTTGACCAAGAAGGAGAGTGATGGAGTGCTGCATCAGATGACCTGGCCTCCACAATCATCCGACCTCAACCCAATTGAGATGTTGTGGCATGAGTTGGACCGCAGAGTGAAGGAAAAGCAGCATACGTGCTCAAGTGCTCAGCATACGTGGGAACTCCTTCAAGACTGTTGGAAAAGCATTTCAGGTGAAGCCAAGAGTGTGCAAAGCTGTCATCAGAGCAAAGGGTAGCTACTTTGAAGAATCTAAAGTATATTTGGATTTCTTTAACATTTTGTTGGTTACTACATAGTTTTGATGTCTTCGCTATTATTCTACAATGTAGAAAACAGTAAAAATTAAGAAAATCCCTTGAGTAGGTGTGTCCAAACTTTTGACTGGTACTATATGTCCTTGTTTTTGTAAGTACATTAGAGTGTTTAGTTTGAGAAACAGAGTCCTCACAAGTCCTCAACTGGCAGCTTCATTAGTACCCGCAAAATACCAGTCTCAACCTCAACAGTGAAGAGGCGACTCTGGGATGCTGACCTTCTAGGCAGAGTTACAAAGAAAAAGCCATATCTCAGACTGGCCAATAAAAAGAAATATCAAAATATCACAGACACTGGACAGAGGAACTCTGCCTAGAAGGCCAGCATCCCAGAGTCGCCTGTTGACTTTGAGACTGGTATTTTGCGGGTACTATTTAATGAAGCTGCCATTTGAGGACTTGTGAGGCCTCTGTTTCTCAAACTAGACACTCTAATGTACTTGTCCTCTTGTTCAGTTGTGCACCGGGGCCTCCCGGTGGTTTTATTCTGGTTAGAGATAGTTTGCGCTGTTCTGTGAAGGGAGTAGTACACAGCGTTGTACGAGATCTTCAGTTTCTTGGCAATTTCTCGCATGGAATAGCCTTCATTTCTCAGAACAAGAATAGACTGACGAGTTTCAGAAGAAAGTACATTGTTTCTGGCCATTTTGTGCCTGTAATCGAACCCACAAATGCTGATGCTCCAGATACTCAACTTGTCTAAAGAAGGCCAGTTTTACTGCTTCTTTAATCAGGACAACAGTTTTCAACTGTGCTAACATAATTGCAAAATTGGGTTTTAATTGGGTTTTCTACTGACCAATTAGCCTTTTAAAATGATAAACTTGGATTAGCTAACACAACGAGCCATTGGAACACAGGAGTGATGGTTGCTGATAATGGGCCTCTGTACGCCTATGTAGATATTCCATAGAAAATCTGCCTTTTCCAGCTACAATAGTCATTTACAACATTAACAACGTCTACACTGTATTTCTGATCAATTTGATGTTATTTTAATGGACAATTTTCTTTTGCTTTTCTTTCAAAACAAGTACATTTCTAAGTGACCCCAAACTTTTGAACGGTAGTGATTATATATATATATTCCGGACTCCGACTTGGCTCGTCCTAATATATTTCTTAATTCCATTCTTTTACTTTTTAGATTTCTGTGTATTGTTAGATTAGATATTACTCTACTGTTGGAGCTAGGAACAAGCATTTTGCTACCCCCCAATAACATCTGCTAATTTAACCAATATAATTTGATTTTGATCATCCTTGACCGGAAGGCTAACTATCTATCAGCCGTGGTCAGGGATGAGGTCTGGTGGCCATTACTGTACCCACTAAGTCCTCTCCACTTATCTCCACCCTGCTGGACCCTGGAGCAGCCTCCCTCTGCTGTCTGATATACTACACTCTAAGGGCCATAGACATGACTGTCAGTACAGACAGCAGGGATAGTTCAGCATTGATCTCCAACTTCAGATGTGGAATACTGTTCAAATATCTAAGTGATACTGTCAGGAAATGCATCCATTATACATAACCCACTGAGCAATTTAACTCTGTCAAAGTTCTCGTGCTCAGTTCATTAGTTCTACTTTCTGTTTGCTTTCCTGGTGATAATGTTATGCCAGACATACATGAACTCCCGAACACCAATGTGTATTAGCCTATTTCATTAGAAGGTGATATGTTTAGACTCTACCAGTGTATTTCAGAATACACTGCAGCTAATTCCTTAAAATTGCTCCATAAAGTTCCCTCAAAGCAAGAGCATCAAACAATAGCCAGAGCATATTTGGAATATAATATTTGGTCAGTCAATGATGTGTTTGTATGAGAAAATTATTATCTAAAGTAGACAACTACAACACTGGCTATACCGCTTCAGACGAGAAGGATGTTGTCATATTGCAATCAGGCCTCTCCTTGTCCACATGTGGACAGCAGACAGTGAGACAAAGAGAGGATGGCCGAAAGATAGACTCTCTGTGATCCCAGAGCCAGACTTAGATAATAGACTATTGGTTTGAAATATTGTCTTGGGCTTCTGGTGGAGGGCAGTGGATTGGGTTGTTATGCATCACACTTAGGGCCCTCTCTCTCTCCAGCCTGTCACAACATTGGGCCACGTTCCTTCACAGTCCCCTCCATCTATTTCTGTTAGCACCGCTCCTAGTCATATAGGGACCTATATATAGGAACTCATATAACCAAAGGAATGCAGTGTTAGTAAATTTAGGTATATGAATAATTACTTTACATTTAATCAAAATCACTGCTATTTATGTGTGCTAAATGCTACCTTTGCCAATATATTATTCAAACTGGTAATTTAAAGTAATCACTGAAGGGACAAAGAAGTTCACTGGTTTTGCTCAAATATCCCATATATAAATCTTCAAGTTGCATTACTTCACAGAAGGTGTTACTGGGGGTTTAATCAGCATAATCACATAGATGAAAATGGAATCAAATTGACTGCAGTACAATACAGTTGATTAGATCTGTGGCCTTTTAATCAAGCTGGAAAATCATGGGCATTTTTCTTTGTCCTTTGCCACGTCAACTAATATACTGTAGGTCCACACAAAAATTATTCCTCCCACCATCAGCACTGTCTGCAGAATTCACTACAACAACTAAAACCTGAGCCTAAAACTACAGGTCTACATAAGCCATACATTAACAGTGTACCAATATTTAACACACATACACAGTAGTCTATTACCATTTAAGATGATTATTTCCCAGTTAGCAACACTTGAACATGGTGACCCCAACAGTCACTCAAATCTGATTCCTGTCATAATGACCTTGACTTTTCCAAATGTGTGAGCCGCAGCCAGTTCATCAGTAATATACCGCACCTCTGCCAACGAGAGCGAATGACGGAGAGGCGAGCGCTTGACAGCACTAGCAATCGGTTAATTTCTCTTACACCTTCCCTTTGTTGTAAATAAAACATTATTTCAGATGTTCAATTAAGATAAGTACCCTTAATGTAAGACCTCAGTCAATGTATGACTATCATTATTCAGTCCAGAGTCTAGGTCCTGCTTCAGCTTCCAGACAATTACTCAGGGTCCACAGCTACCCAGGGAAATTGCAGTACATTTCTGGAGCACTCATTTGCTTAAGAGGGAGAAAATCAGGGGATGTGAATCAGAGCGTCAAGGAATGGAGGAATAGGGTTGCAGGAAGTGTTACCTGGCTTGTGTTCCAAAGGGACCTTCACCGTGAGCTACAGTGTTGAGCGTTTTGTGCAAACTCTTCCTCAACCGACTTGCCTTGACAAAATACATTGATTCCTTGACAGGAAAAAAGCTCCCATCTGATTCTGGGACTTTGTGTTTGTACTTTGTTACATCAGCTGATACAAGATTAGATAAACACTGCGGTATCTGTGCTCTGCATCTGTTTCGTTCGCAAAGTGCACTTTCCAATTTTAGAGATGACCTTCGCAAAGGGTTGCCAGAGACAGGAGCTAAGGGGGAGGAACATTTTTGAGCTACATCTTCATATGCCTTGATTAGAAGGAATGAATATTACAACACTACAGTTGGATTCAAAACGAACTGCAGTAGAGCTACAAATTAGGCCAACGTAAGTGGCGGAACAAGATAATGTTCCCCATATGTCTTTAGAGAAAGCACAGGACAAACTGCTGTCTGTCTGCCAGAAGTCCACATAAGTCATTGATCAGTCTGAGGAACTTCATCAGCGTGATTTCTGACTGGCTAGCCAGCTCAATCAATTACGCAGGAGTCACCCACCCTGTGCTGATCAGTATGACTGGCCTGGAGGAATGTGGGGCCAATGGAACCAAGAGCTATGGCCATCTGAGCCAAAATGGCCTAAATAGTCTGCTCAGTCATGAGGGTCTAACATCACTGGGGGAGGAGCACACAGTGTCAGCCATCAGCCAGATGACCTTGGACACAAACACTAGACCTATACTATAGCAGCAGTGTTCCAAAGCTCTCTCTCTCTCTCTCTGTAGCAGGTAGAGGTCCACAATGGATCTCAGTTAGCAAGCACTATACTTGAGGGAGTTTCAACAAACCACTGCTTCAATAACTTTTGAAGGGTGACTATTGACAAGGACAATAGTTAGAATAGTGTAGATAACCAAATAGACTGCACTTTATTTTCAAATGTTTTCTGGTGTGTCAATAATTTCCTGCAGTAGTGCAGTACAGTAACTAAAGGCAGTGAGTCTTCATTATAAGTCACTTAATCTCCAAGCGCTCAGAGTCAGTGCTCCCTCTTGTCAAAGCGCTTTTCCTGAGAGGGGGTTGAGAGGGGTGTCAGCATGCAGTTCAGCAGAATGGAGCCTGCCAATAACCGCATATTGAGCTGTTAAAAGGCTTTGAGCTTCAATAGGGGTTCATGTTACATTAAAAACAAACAAACAATAGCAATTGCTCATAATGGAGCCATGAGGACCCATTTCAACCTTTTAAAAGGCATGAGCTCAGAGACGGCCTGAGCGGTCTTTAGCTCTAATAGTTCTCTCTGAAGGAAGATCTATTTTACACAACACACAACCCTCCGTACTACACATTCACTCTTTTATCTTGCCTCTCTAATGACTCAAAGGTCAGATCTTTTTGCATTCAATCTCCTTTCAAACCAGACTGACAAAGAAAAAGGCCAGGATTGTGTTGGAGTCAGCCACCCAGAGTCTGTATTTGAAGGGGTGGATGTACTGTGATCATGATATTGTACCATAAACTACTTGATACTTTGATCACTGCCTTATCAGGAAAGTTCAAATGGAGGTTAACTTTATATTTGCAATAAAGCTGTTATGAGTGCAGCTTGTGAGCATTACCAAAACCTTGGTGATACTGAGAAAAGAGATTCCATGAAAACATAGTCCAGTTCAACTTCAACAAGGTATATTCATCAAAGGCACTTGGCAGAACTACTGTAACACAAGCGCATGTGAGAACTAACACTTCTATTCCTACTCAGAGATTCTCACCTACTCCTACTGTTTTATCTAGTGTTAATTAGCAATCCTGTTAGCGAGAAGTCTTGTGAGTACACTACGCACATCTATCTTCCACTAGTTTTCATTCTGGAAGAAAAACCATCCCAAATGTTAAAACATTTGAGAGAAAACTAATTAATTTGGGAATGCTCATAAAATCCAATTGGGTATGCCTACTCATCCAGCACAGATAATTTTAAATTAATCTGGGATGAAATTTAGAGGGAACCTGTGCAACGCGATACAGCATTCCATCAACATCAGACGCAACAGTGGATCTGTTTACCAATGCTAAATAGGGCCAAATGTTCCTCCTTGGAAACAAAAACACGAGAGAGACAAAAACAGCCAAATGTTTTCCTTGAAAACAAGCTTGTCTGATGGTCTGTGTGTGTTGGATGGACATATGAGATTGGTCTCTTAGTCTCTGTGTGTGAGTGGCCCTGTGTTGGCTTGAGAGGCTGTGACAGTGATAGAGACTTCTCTGGCATCCGTCCAGTCTCCTGAGTGGCAGGGTCTCACATAGTGTCTGCCTGTCTGTCATCTAGCTACAGCCCTCTGCATGTTTAATATGCTCCTAAAGGCAAACTGTCTCATCATTATGTAAAGTTTCTTGTCTTGTACCAATCTGACACATTGTAGGTACTGAGCTGTTGTCTTGCTATTGTAAACCTTACTTTGAGATTAAATAAGATTTCCTCTATAATAAAATAAAGCAGAACTTTACTTACCTTGATGACCACAGTGGATATAACATTATGACAGAATAGCATAGACGTGACCTGTTTCAGGAAACTAGGTGTATGTCTACTTCACAGGAGCGCCATTGGAATGTAAACTTAATGCGTTTTTTGTCAGAAATCCCTTGTGGAACATGTGAACTTTCATGTGCCTTAATAACAAACTTGTATGCCATCTATAAATACGAATACATTTGTTAAATTAGGAGCCTAGTTGGTTTAGCCACGGAAAAGGAGAGCAACCTTCCCGCTAGCCATGATTGGCTGAGATAATGAGTGGGCTGGACATGCTGAGAGATGAGTTCGGATTGGTCTGCCATGTAGCAAGCTTCTGTCTATAGTGAGCTGGTCAGTATGTGTAGGTAATCCTTTCTAACGCAGATTTTTTTTTTAAAGATATCACGTAGTATAATTTCCTAAGTGTTGCTCTCCACTTTCTGGAGGACCGAGTTTTGAAATCAATGGAATTAGAGTATGATAGCTAAGGAGATGGAGAAAATTCTGGCGTTTGATTGCAAATATGCAGACGGAGTCGAAAAGACAACACAGAAGGCTGTTGTATAAAACACATGTCTCCGGATTACATCATCAAACTAAAGGCAAACATGGCATCCGTGCCAGAGAGGGAGAAGCGTCCATCTATGAATACGGGTAAGATATTCTAGCTAGCTACATTTTCAGATATTACGCGTGTACTGTAAGCTAGCTAACGTTAGCTGGCTGGCCATTTAGCTAGCTAACGTTACATGTAGTAATATTATTTGTATCTCATTGCTAGTTATAGCAATGCAAATGGTTGGTTAACTACCTGGAGATTCATGCAGGGTATTAACGTTATGAGTTGGGATTATGGTTCATTGTTTAGCTAGCTACATGCCCAAACAAAAGACTCCACTATGCAAGTAACTATTTTTTATTACATTTTTTATTTAAACTTTATTTAACTAGGCAAGTCAGTTAAGAACAAATTTTTAATTACAATGATGGCCCGATGTTCAACGGCAGAACGACAGATTTTTACCTTGTCAGCTCGGGGATTCGATCCAGCAATCTTTAGGTTACTGGCCCAATCCTATAACCACTAGGCTACCCCAAAAGAATGTTTATGATGTCACTACGACAACTGTTGGTAAATTCGCTCTGGCTATCTTCTCCAATTTCAGAGCATTCTGGCAGAATAACTGACAAATTTACGAACACTCAACATCCGTTGAACATGGCCGTTGTCAGTAAACATTGGCAAAAAAGCATCATTAAATTGTTGCCAGCAGCACAGATGCAGTCACCAATGCTCTGGATAAAACCAGCCTTTAGTCTTGAAATCCTTGGTTGTTTAGTACATAGTCTTACATGTGAATACTTAAAAAGATGGATGGGGCTAAAGCTTAAGAGGGTGTGAACGATACTGAATGGGTGTAGACAAAGAAGAGCTCTCCAGTAGGTACTAAAACATTCAAGGGCCATTTTCTCAAAGGTGAGGTTACAAGTTTATCAACTTTCAAAGCAGAATGACTATCCCACTGTTCCTCAACTGTAGTGTATGATATACCATTCCCTAGCTCTGAGACTCTACTTTTATCCCATGTGAAAAATACAGTTTCAAATGTTGCTACTTAAGATCGAATCGAGCCGGTTGGTCACAGATACAGTGACTTCAGAAGTATTCACACCTTTTGACTTTTTCCACATGTTGTTGTGTTAAAGCCTGAATAAAACATATATTAAATGGAGATTTTGTGTTACTGAGCTACACACATTACCCCATAATGGTAAAGTGTAATTATGTTTACAAATTAATCAAAAATGAAAAGCTGAAATGTCTTGAGTCAATACGTATTCAATCCCTTTGTTATGGCAAGCCTAAATAACTACAGGAGTAAAAATGAGCTTAACAAGTCAGATGTGCAATAATAGTGTTTAACATGATTTTTGAATGACGACCTTATCTCTGTAGCCCACACAATTATCTGTAAGGTCCCTCAGTCGAACAGTGAATTTCAAGCACAGATTCAACCACAAAGACCAGGGAGGTTTTCCAATGCCTTGCAAAGAAGGGCACCTACTGGTATATGGGTAAAAAAAGCAGACATTACATATCCCTTTGAGCATGGTGAAGTTATTAATTACACTTTGGATGGTGTATACACCCAGTCACTACAAAGATACAGGCATCTTTCCTAACTCAGTTGACAGAGAGGAAGGAAACCGCTCAGGGATTTCACCATGAGGCCAACAACATTGCAGTCACTCCACACTACTAACCTACTACTACTACTGTTTGTAATAAAGCACAAAAGAAATACTGCAAAAAAACACAACACGTCACTGATTACCACTCTTTATATTTTCAAACATGGTGGTGGCTGCATCATGTTATGGGTATGCTTGTCATCGACAAGGACTAGAGCTAAGCACATGAAAAGTCCTAGAGGAAAATCTGGTTCAGTCTGCTTTCCAACAGACACTGGGAGACAAGTCCACCTTTCAGCAAGACAATAACCTAAAACGCTAAGCCAAATACACATTAGAGTTACTTACCAAGACAGTGGCCTAGTTACAGTTTTGACTTATATTGGCTTGAAAATCCATGGCAAGACTTTAAATGGCTTTCTCCAGCAATGATCAACAACAAATTGACCAGGCTCGAATAATTAAAAAAAGAATAATGGGCAAATATTGTACAAACCAGGTTTGCAAAGCTCATAAAAGAGTCTTACCCTTACTCTGACATCCGGTTTGGAGCGAGCGGTCGCATTTGCATTCGCTCTGCAGGTAGTATAACTTTTCATTACATTTCATTACATTTCATTATAGTACAACGGTTTAATTTGTCTAACCTTAGCAATTTCTTCTTAGCTAGCTACTTAGCCGTCTGTGTATAAAAGATAATTGCGTAATTATCGTATTTCGTCGCCTATCGTAGTCCACACTGCTATCTGCCCAGCAGCTAGCAAACGTCCACCGTCTACCGAATAGTAGTATAACTTTTCATTACATTTCATTATAGTACAACGGTCTGATTTTCATTTTCATTACAGTACAACGGTTTGATTTGTTTGATCTTAGCTAGCTACATAGCCGTCTTTGCATCAAACATAATTGTGTAGTTATTGAGGTTCGCCAGCCAGCTATTTTCGCCCTAACGTAACGCAACGTAGCCAACACTGCTAGCTAGCCAGCTTGCCACCGAATAGCAGCATTGTAGAAACGAGTGCATTACAACGGAACGACTTGATCAGTGTAGTGTTGGCTGACTACACAGTTGTCTTTGCTATCTTTGATTTGTATTTGTTCGATCTTAGCTAGCTACTTAGCTGGCTACATAGCCGTCTTTGTATCGGTGATAATTGTGTAGTTATCAAGGTTCGCTGAGGTTCGCTAGCCAGGTATTCTCGCCCTAACGTAACGTAACGTAGTAAACCCTGCTAGCTAGCCAGCTAGCCACCGATTAGCAGCACTGTAGAAACGATTACATTACAACGGAACGACTTGACTTGTGTAGTGTTAGCTAGCTACATAGTTTTCTTTGCTATCTTTGTATCTAAGATAATTGTGTAGCTTTGAGTAATTATCGGTTAGCTAGCCAGCTATTTTTCGCCTGCCGCGCTGCCGTCCTCCTACCTAGCCAACACTGCTAGCTAGCCAACTTCTACCGAATAGCAGCACTGTAGAAACTTACATTACAACGGAACGACTTGATTAGCGTAGTGTTAGCTAGTTGTCTTTGCTGTCCTTGTATCCACGATAATTGTGTAGTTTAGAGAAATTTAGTGAAATTGTCGAGGTTACCTAGCCAGCTTCACTTTCAACAACGTAGCCACTGCTAGCCAGGCTACTTCACCAGCCAGCAGTACTATATCATTTTAGTCAATAAGATCTTGTATTTTATTTTTATTTTTTTGCAACGTAAGCTTAACTTTCTGAACATTCGAGACGTGTAGCCCACTTGTCATTCTAATCTCCTTTGCATTAGCGTAGCCTCTTCTGTAGCCTGTCAACTATGTGTCTGTCTATCCCTGTTCTCTCCTCTCTGCACAGACCATACAAACGCTTCACACCGCGTGGCCGCGCCCACTCTAACCTGGTGGTCCCAGCCCGCACGAGGAGTTCCAGGTCTCCGGTAGCCTCTGGAACTGCCGATCTGCGGCCAACAAGGCAGAGCTCATCTCAACCTATGCGTCCCTCCAGTCCCTCGACTTCTTGGCACTGACGGAAACATGGCTCACCACAGATAACACTGCTACTCCTACTGCTCTCTCTTCGTCTGCCCACGTGTTCTCGCACACCCCGAGACCTTCTGGTCAGCGGGGTGGTGGCACCGGGATCCTCATCTCTCCCAAGTGGTCATTCTCTCTTTCTCCCCTTACCCATCTGTCTATCGCCTCCTTTGAATTCCATGCTGTCACAGTTACCAGCCCTTTCAAGCTTAACATCCTTATCATTTATCGCCCTCCAGGTTCCCTTGGAGAGTTCATCAATGAGCTTGATGCCTTGATAAGCTCCTTTCCTGAGGACGGCTCACCTCTCACAGTTCTGGGCGACTTTAACCTCCCCACGTCTACCTTTGACTCATTCCTCTCTGCCTCCTTCTTTCCACTCCTCTCCTCTTGACTTCACCCTCTCACCTTCCCCCCCTACTCACAAGGCAGGCAAAACGCTTGACCTCATCTTTACTAGATGCTGTTCTTCCACTAACCACATTGCAACTCCCCTCCAAGTCTCCGACCACTACCTTGTATCCTTTTCCCTCTCGCTCTCATCCAACACTTCCCACACTGCCCCTACTCGGATGGTATCGCGCCGTCCCAACCTCCGCTCTCTCTCCCCCGCTACTCTCTCCTCTTCCATCCTATCATCTCTTCCCTCTGCCCAAACCTTCTCCAACCTATCTCCTGATTCTGCCTCCTCAACCCTCCTCTCCTCCCTTTCTGCATCCTTTGACTCTCTATGTCCCCTATCCTCCAGGCCGGCTCGGTCCTCCCCTCCCGCTCCGTGGCTCGACGACTCATTGCGAGCTCACAGAACAGGGCTCCGGGCAGCCGAGCGGAAATGGAGGAAAACTCGCCTCCCTGCGGACCTGGCATCCTTTCACTCCCTCCTCTCTACATTTTCCTCTTCTGTCTCTGCTGCTAAAGCCACTTTCTACCACTCTAAATTCCAAGCATCTGCCTCTAACCCTAGGAAGCTCTTTGCCACCTTCTCCTCCCTCCTGAATCCTCCTCCCCCTCCCCCCCCCTCCTCCCTCTCTGCAGACGACTTCGTCAACCATTTTGAAAAGAAGGTCGACGACATCCGATCCTCGTTTGCTAAGTCAAACGACACCGCTGGTTCTGCTCACACTGCCCAACCCTGTGCTTTGACCTCTTTCTCCCCTCTCTCTCCAGATGAAATCTCGCGTCTTGTGATGGCCGGCCGCCCAACAACCTGCCCGCTTGACCCTATCCCCTCCTCTCTTCTCCAGACCATTTCCGGAGACCTTCTACCTTACCTCACCTCGCTCATCAACTCATCCTTGACCGCTGGCTACGTCCCTTCCGTCTTCAAGAGAGCGAGAGTTGCACCCCTTCTGAAAAAACCTACACTCGATCCCTCCGATGTCAACAACTACAGACCAGTATCCCTTCTTTCTTTTCTCTCCAAAACTCTTGAACGTGCCGTCCTTGGCCAGCTCTCCTGCTATCTCTCTCAGAATGACCTTCTTGATCCAAATCAGTCAGGTTTCAAGACTAGTCACTCAACTGAGACTGCTCTTCTCTGTATCACGGAGGCGCTCCGCACTGCTAAAGCTAACTCTCTCTCCTCTGCTCTCATCCTTCTAGACCTATCGGCTGCCTTCGATACTGTGAACCATCAGATCCTCCTCTCCACCCTCTCCGAGTTGGGCATCTCCGGCGCGGCCCACGCTTGGATTGCGTCCTACCTGACAGGTCGCTCCTACCAGGTGGCGTGGCGAGAATCTGTCTCCTCACCACGCGCTCTCACCACTGGTGTCCCCCAGGGCTCTGTTCTAGGCCCTCTCCTATTCTCGCTATACACCAAGTCACTTGGCTCTGTCATAACCTCACATGGTCTCTCCTATCATTGCTATGCAGACGACACACAATTAATCTTCTCCTTTCCCCCTTCTGATGACCAGGTGGCGAATCGCATCTCTGCATGTCTGGCAGACATATCAGTGTGGATGACGGATCACCACCTCAAGCTGAACCTCGGCAAGACGGAGCTGCTCTTCCTCCCGGGGAAGGACTGTCCGTTCCATGATCTCGCCATCACGGTTGACAACTCCATTGTGTCCTCCTCCCAGAGCGCTAAGAACCTTGGCGTGATCCTGGACAACACCCTGTCGTTCTCCACTAACATCAAGGCGGTGGCCCGTTCCTGTAGGTTCATGCTCTACAACATCCGCAGAGTACGACCCTGCCTCACACAGGAAGCGGCGCAGGTCCTAATCCAGGCACTTGTCATCTCCCGTCTGGATTACTGCAACTCGCTGTTGGCTGGGCTCCCTGCCTGTGCCAATAAACCCCTACAACTCATCCAGAACGCCGCAGCCCGTCTGGTGTTCAACCTTCCCAAGTTCTCTCACGTCACCCCGCTCCTCCGCTCTCTCCACTGGCTTCCAGTTGAAGCTCGCATCCGCTACAAGACCATGGTGCTTGCCTACGGAGCTGTGAGGGGAACGGCACCTCAGTACCTTCAGGCTCTGATCAGGCCCTACACCCAAACAAGGGCACTGCGTTCATCCACCTCTGGCCTGCTCGCCTCCCTACCACTGAGGAAGTACAGTTCCCGCTCAGCCCAGTCAAAACTGTTCGCTGCTCTGGCACCCCAATGGTGGAACAGACTCCCTCACGACGCCAGGACAGCGGAGTCAATCACCACCTTCCGGAGACACCTGAAACCCCACCTCTTCAAGGAATACCTAGGATAGGATAAAGCAATCCTTCTGCCCCCCCCCCCCCCTTAAAAGATCTAGATGCACTATTGTAAAGTGGCTGTTCCACTGGATGTCATTAGGTGAATGCACCAATTTGTAAGTCGCTCTGGATAAGAGCGTCTGCTAAATGACTTAAATGTAAATGTAAATGTAAGACTCACAGCTGTAATCACTGCCAAAGGTGATCCTAACGTGAATTGACTCAGGGGGATAAATAATTATCTAATCTACATTTATTTATAACGACACAAGGTGTTACAGATACAGGAGGCAGATGGTTCGAGTCTCTGATATTTATTAAAATATAAGGGGCAGACAATAGGCATGTCGAGGATGGGCAGAAGTTCATTAACCAGGTCAGAGTCCGAAAAGTACAGGGCGGCAGGCAGGCTCAATGTCAGGGCAGTCTGAATGGTCAGGCAGGCGGGCTCAGTGTCAGGACAGGCAGAAAAGGTCAGAAGTGGGAGGGCTAGAAAACAGAGACTAGGAAAAACAGGAGCACGGTAAAAACACGCTGGTAGGCTTGACGAGACAAGACGAACTGGCAACAGACAAACAGAGAACACAGGTATAAATGCACTGTGGATAATGGGGAAGATTGGTGACACCTGGAGAGGGGTGGAGACAAGCAAAAAGACAGGTAAAACAGATCAGGGTGTGACAATATTAGTGTTTTATTTACCATCATTTTTTACATAAAAAATAATTCTCACTTTGACATTACAGAGTATTTGTGTAGATCATTGACAAAAAAATGACAATTAAATCCATTTTAATTCCACTTTGTAACACAACAAAATTTGGAAAAATTCAAGGGGTGTGAATACTTTCTGAAGGCACTATATACTGTAGCCTAATAATACCACCCTCACATGACATGGTAAGGCCATTGTTCTCAAATCTCAATTGCTCTCCCACCTCCCAAACTTTAATTTCCTCCGAAAGAAGACATTATCAAAACACAAAATTAAAAGAATACAATTCAATAACCATTTTGGCAGTGCTATCGTACCTCTGAAATGAAAAGCCAGCAAACCCATATTGAAGGCATTATTTGTCATGCAATGTGATTGGGCATTAGCAGAGGTGCTGGGTTGAAATAGTAGAACTGCCATTTGCCAAATATAAACACAACTAGGTACAATTCCAAATTAGACACAGCAGTCATATTTCAAAAGGGCATCAACTCTGGGGGCTTTATTTTTCAAAGGAACACCAACAAATGCATAGAACTAACTAAAGCATTTGCAGTAGTAAATCCATACAAATATATTATAAATAGAGCTATAAGATAAATAATAAATTAGCAATGTCTATGAAACCCAGAGGGATCTGCTTAACAGTTAGTTCACGCCACAAACAAAATGTTTTGTTTCAATGTTTCAAATAATTGTCGACCACCAACACATTTAGCTTTTCAAAGAAATGCGTTAGGTGCCACTCTTTATTGTGAGAAACCTATTCCAAGTAATGGAGCCTGAGCTGAAATTTCAATGACTTTAATCAAAGGCACATGCTGTTTTCTTTATCTATGCGTCGTTATTGTGAAATATTCCTGCATAAGATTGTCAAGTGATTTCACAATTTTTTGTCATCTGTCACCCTTTCAAAGAAAAGAGACGTCAATTATAAAAAGGACCCCCCCATGTTCACTGTGTCAGTCTCATTAATACCAAAAACAAGACAGATACTCAATTTAGATAAGTCTTCTGGCCATGCTTAACTCCTGAACATGAGACAATTAAAAACAAAAAAATGTGTTTTAAGTGAGAAGTAGGCATTGGTCTGAAAAATAAATCAAATTCAAATGAGCACCACAAAGCCTACTCCAACCATGCTCTACCAAGGTTTTCCAGCACACAGCTTTGACCTGCTACAGTATTCAGACCCCTTGACTTTCTCCACATTTTGTTACGTTACAGCCTTGTTCTAAAATGGATTAAATTGGGGTTTTCTCCCCTCATCAATCTACACAAAATACCCCATAATGACAAGCAAAAACAGATTTTCAGAAATGTTTGCAAAAAAATATATACAAAAATGAAATATCACATTTACATAAGTATTCAGACACTACTCAGTACTTTGTTGAAGCACCTTTGGCAAGCTTGGCACACCCGTATTTGGGGAAATTCTTCCATTCTTCTCTGCAGATCCTCTCATGGTTAAAATAAAATCAACTCAAATTTTATTAGTCACAAGCGCCGAATACAACAGGTGTAGACCTTACAGTGAAATGCTTACTTATGAGCCCCTAACCAACAATGCAGTTAAAAAAATACAGAGAAGAATAAGAAATAAAAGTAACAAGTAATTAAAGAGCAGCAGTAAAATAACAATAGCAAGACTATATACAGGGGTACCGGTACAGACTCAATGTGCGGGGGCATCGGTTAGTTGAGTAGTTGAGGTAATATGTACATGAAGGTAGAGTCATTAAAGTGACTATGCATAGATGATAACAACAGAGAGTAGCAGCGGTGTAAAAGAGGGGAGAGGGGGGCAATGCAAATAGTATGGGTAGCCATTTGATTAGGTGTTCAGGAGTCTTATGGCTTGGGGGTAGAAGCAGTTTAAAAGCCTCTTGGAACTAGACTTGGCGCTCCGGTACCGCTTGCCGTGCGGTAGCAGAGAGAACAGTCTAGGACTAGGGTGGCTGGAGTCTTTGACAACTTTTAGGGCCTTCCTCTGACACTGCCTGGTATAGAGGTACTGGATGGCAGGAAGCTTGGCCCCAGTGATGTACTGGGCCGTTCACACTACCCTCTGTAGTGCCTTGCGGTCAGAGGGCGAGCAGTTGCCATACCAGGAAGTGATGCAACCAGTCAGGATGCTCTCGATGGTGCAGCTGTAGAACCTTTTGAGGATCTTAAGGACCCTTGCCAAATATTTTCAGACTCCTGAGGGGGAATAGGTTTTGTCGTGCCCTCTTCACGACTGTCTTGGTGTGCTTGGCCCATGTTCGTTTTTTGGTGATGTGGACACCAAGGAACTTAAAGCTCTCAACCTGCTCCACTGTAGCCCTGTTGATGAGAACGGGGGCGTGCTCGGCCATCTTTTTCTTGTAGTCCACAATCATCTCCTTTGTCTTGATCCCTTGAGGGAGAGGTTGTTGTCCTGGGACCACACGGCTTTGTCTCTAACCTCCTCCCTTTAAGCTGTCTCATCGTTGTAGGTGATCAGGCCTACCCCTGTTGTGTCATCGACAAACTTAATGATGGTGTTGGATGGGGAGCATCGCTGCACAGCTAGTTTCAGATCTCTCCAGAGATGTTTGATAGGTTCAAGTTCGGGCTCTGGCTGGGCCACTCAAGGACATTCAGAGACTTGTCCCGAAGCCACTCCTACGTTGTCATGACTGTTTGCTTAGGGACGTTGTTCTGTTGGAAGGTGAACCTTCAACCAAGTCTGAGGTCCTGAGCGCTCTGAAGCAGGTTTTCATCTAGGATCTCTCTGTACTTTACTCCGTTCATCTTTCCCTCAATCCTGACTAGTCTCCCAGTCCCTGCTGCTGAAAAACATCCCCACAGCATGATGCTGCCACCACCATGCATCACCGTAGGGATGGTGCCAGGTTTCCTCCAGATGTGACGCTTGACATTCGGGCCAAAGCGTTCAATCTTGGTTTCCTCAGACCAAAGAATATTGTTTCTCATGGTCAGAGTCTTTTAGGTGCCTTTTGGTAAACAACAAGCGGGCTGTCATGTGCCTTTTACTGAGGAGTGGCTTCCGTCTGGCCACTCTACCATAAAGGCCTGATTGGTGGAGTGCTGCAGAGATGGTTATCCTTCTGGAAGATTTTTCCATCTCCACAGAGGAACTCTGGCGCTCTTTCAGAGTGACCATCGGGTCCTTGGTCAGCTGTGTTCTGGGACATTCAATGCTGCAGATCTGTGCCTCGACACAATCTTGTCTCGGAGCTCTACAGGCAATTCCTTCAACCTCATGGCTTGGTTTTTGCACAGACATGCAACTGTGGGACCGTATATAGACAGATGTGTGCCTTTCCAAATTATGTCTAATCAATTGAATTTACCACAGGTGGACTCCAATCAAGTTGTAGAAATATCTCAAGGAAACTCAATGGAAACAGGATGCACCTGAGCTCAATTTCGAGTCTCATAGCAAAGGGTTTGAATACTTATGTAAATAAAGTATTTCAAAAAACCTGTTCCCGCTTTGTCATTATGGGGTATTGTGTATAGATTGATGAGGAGAACAATTAATTGAAACCATTTTAGAATGAGGTTGTAACGTAACAAAATGTGGAAAAAGTCAAGAGGTCTGAATACTTTCCCAATGCACTGTATATACAAAAGTATGTGGACTCCCCATCAAATTAGTGGATTCGGCTATTTCAGCCACACCCGTTGCTAACAGGTGTATAAAATCAAGCACACAGCCATAAAATCTCCATAGACAAACATTGGCAGTAGACTGGCTTTACTGAAGAGCTCAGTGACTTTCAATGTGGCACCGTCATAGGATGCCACCTTTACAACAAGACAGTTCGTCAAATTTCTGCCCTTCTAGAGCTGCCCCGGTCAACTGTAAGTGCTGTTATTGTGAAGTGGAAATGTCTAGGAGCAAAAACGGCTCATCCGCAAAGTGGGAGACCACAAAAGCTCAAAGAACGGGAATGTCAAGTGCTGTTATTGATGGTTTGGGCTTGGCCCCTAGGTTCTTGTGGAAGGAAATCTTAAAGTTACAGCATACAATGACATTCTAGACAATTCTGTGCTTCCAACTTTGTGGCAACAGTTTGGGGAGAGCACTTTCCTGTTTCAGCAGGACAATGCTCCTGTGCACAAAATGAGGTCCATACAAAAATGTTTTGTCAAGATCAGTGTTGAAGAACTTGACTGGCTTGCACAGAGCCCTGACCTCAACCCAATCAAACACCTTTGGGATGAATTGGAATGCCGACTGTGAGCGAGGCCTAATCGCCCATCATCAGTGCCCGACCTCACTAATGCTCTTGTGGCTGAATGGAAGGAGGTCCCCGCAGCAAGGTTCCAACATCTAGTGGAAAGCCTTCGCAGAACAGTGGAGGCTGTTACAGCAGCAAAGGGGAGACCAACTCCATATTAATGCCATTATTTTGGAATGAGATGTTCAAGCATGTGTCCACATACTTTTCTTCATGTAGTGTATGTTGGTCTATTGTACTTGCTAAGGATTCAAACCTTCTCAAACTGCCTAATTCATACTCTTAATATGATCAGTACCACATACAAGGTAAAGTATTGGATTCTTTGCACACCACACCAACACATTATCCCATTTTTATTAGGCTTAGATGAAAGCAGTTTTGTTTTTATACTTACAAGACCATCAGGCTTGACAGTGTGAGGTGTTTTGTCTTGTAATAATGTGGTGCCTGCCTGTATTTCTTTAAACCTTTAGCAATACATATAATTGAGAAAAATCTATTTCATAATAACTTTATTTTTTATTTTTTTATTCACTCATATAGATATAATGACCTAGCCTGTCTGCATTCCTGATTTCTGTAACCATTAGCTTGCATGTGTAATATTTTGCAAACATTGTCCTGTTTTATCAATTGATGTAATAAAATAAATAACAGTATGGGGATGAGGTAGTTGGATGGGTTATTTACAGATGGTCTGTGTACAGGTGCAGTGATCTGTGAGCTGCTCTGACTGCTGGTGCTTAAAGTTAGAGAGGGAGATATGAGTCTCCAGCTTCAGTGATTTTTGCAATTCGTTCCAGCCATTGGCAGCAGAGAACTGGAAGGAAAGAAGGCCAAAGGGGGTGATGGCTTTGGGGGTGACCAGTGAAATATACCTGCTGGAGCGCGTGCTACGGGTGGGTGCTGCTATGGTGACCAGTGAGCTGAGATAAGGCGGGGCTTTACCTAGCAAAGACTTATAGATGACCTGGAGCCAGTGGGTTTGGCAACGGATATGAAGCGAGGACCAGCCAACGAGAGCATACAGGTTGCAGTGGTGGGTAGTATATGGGGCTTAGGTGACAAAACGGATGGCACTGTGATAGACTGCATCCAATTTGCTGAGTAGAGTGTTGGAGGCTATTTTGTAAATGACATCGCCGAAGTCAAGGATCGGTAGAATAGTCAGTTTTACGAGGGTATGTTTGGCAGGGTGAGTGAAGGAGATTTTGTTGCGAAATAGGAAGCCAATTCTAGATTTAATTTTGGATTGGAGATGCTTAATGTGAGTCTGGAAGGAGAGTTTACAGTCTAACCAGACACCTAGGTATTTGTATTGTCCACATATTCTAAGTCAGAACCGTCCAGAGTAGTGATGCTGGACGGGCGGGCAGGTGAGGGCAGTGATCGTTTGAAGAGCATGCATTTAGTTTTACTTGCATTTAAGAGCAGTTGGAGGCCACGGAAGGAGAGTTGTATGGCATTGAAGCTCGTCTGGAGGTTAGTTAGCACTGTGTCCAAAGAAGGGCCAGAAGTATACAGAATCGTGTCGTCTGCGTAGATGTGGATCAGAGAATCACCAGCAGCAAGAGCAACATCATTGATGTATACAGAGAAAAGAGTCGGCTCGAGAATTGAACCCTGTGGCATCCCCATAGAGACTGCCAGAGGTCCGGACAACAGGCCCTCCGATTTGACACACTGAACTCTGTCTGAGAAGTAGTTGGTGAACCAGGCGAGGCAGTCATTTGAGAAACCAAGGCTGTTGAGTCTGCCGATAAGAATGTGGTGATTGACAGAGTCGAAAGCCGCACAGTACTGTCTCTTATCGATGGCGGTTATGATATCGTTTAGGACCTTGAGCGTGCCTGAGGTGCACCCATGACCAGCTCGTAAACCAGATTGCGTAGTGGAGAAGGTACGGTGGGATTCAAAATGGTCGGTGATCTGTTTGTTAACTTAGCTTTCGAAGACCTTAGAAAGGCAGGGTAGGATAGATATAGGTCTAACAGTTTGGGTCTAGTGTCTCCCCCTTTGAAGAGGGGGATGACCGCGGCAGCTTTCCAACCTTTGGGGATCTCAGACGATACAAAAGAGAGGTTCAACAGGCTAGAAAATAGTGGTTGCAACAATTGCGGTGGATCATTTTTGAAAAAGAGGGTCCAGACTGTCTAGCCTGGCTGATTTGTAGGGGTCCAGATTCTGCAGCTCTTTCAGAACATCAGCTATCTGGATTTTGGTGAAGGAGAAATGGGGGAGGATTGGGCAAGTTGCTGTGGGGGGTGTAGGGCTGTTGTCCAGTGTAGGGGTAGCTAGGTGGAAAGCATGGCCAGCCGTAGAAAAAAGCTTATTGATATTCTCAATTATCGAGGATTTATTGGTGGTGACAGTGTTTCCTAGCCTCAGTGCAGTGGGCAGCTGGGAGGAGGTGCTCTTATTGTCCCAGAACTTTTTGGAGTTTGTGCTACATGATGCAAATTTCTGTTTGAAAAAGCTAGCCTTTGCTTTCCTAACTGCCTGTGTATATTGGTTCCCCCTGCATATCGCGGGGGCTATTCGATACTAATTCAGTACGCCACAGAATGTTTTGAGCTGGTCGAGGTCAGTCAGGTCTGGAGTGAACCAAGGGCTATGTCTGTTCCCGGTTCTAAATGTTTTGAATGGGGCATGCTTATTTAAGATGGTGAGGAAAGCACTTTTAAAGAATTACCAGGCATCCTCTACTGACGGAATGAGGTCAATATCCTTCCAGGATACCCTGGCCAGGTTGATTAGAAAGGCCTGCTCGCTGAAGTGTTTTAGGGAGCATTTGACAGTGATGAGGGGTGGTCGTTTGACCGCAGACCCATTACGGATGCAGGCAATGAGGCAGTGATCGCTGAGATCCTGGTTGAAGACAGCAGAGGTGTATTTGGAGGGCAGGTTGGTTAGGATGATATCTATGAGGATGCCCGCGTTTATGGATTTGGGGTTGTACCTGTTAAGTGCATTGATAATTTGTGTGATATTGAGGGCATCTAGCTTAGATTGTAGGACGGCCGGGGTGTTAAGCATGTCCCAGTTTAGGTCACCTAACAGTACGAGCTCTGAATCCAGATGAAAGCTATGATCCCTTATTGATGTTAAATCCACTTCAATTAGTGTAAATTAAGGGGAAGAGACAGGTTAAAGTAAGCCTTGCTACAATTGAGACATGGATTGTCTATGTGTGCAAATCTGAGGGTGAATGGACAAGACAACATGTTTAAGTGCCTTTGAACGGGGTATGGTACGTAGTAGGTGCCGGTTTGATCTACAAGGTGTCAAAAGCATTCCACAGGGATGCTGACCCATGTTGACTTCAATGCTTCCCACAGTTGTGTCAATTTGGCTGGATGTCCTTTGGGTAGTGAACCATTCTTGATACAAATGGAAAACCCAGCAGCGTTGGAGTTCTTGACACAAACCAGTGTGCTAGGCACCTACTACCAGGGGTTGGAACCCATTTAGAGAACAAAACCGAAAACCGCAAAATAATTACAAAATATCCAGAACCGAGAACGAAAGTGATCTATACTGTTCCGAAACAGAACCATTATTTTAAAAGCATGGGAACCGGTTAATAACGTTATTTTACGTTCCGGGCATTTTCTTCCAGTCCCCCCAAAAAATCTACAAAGAGCCTATGCAAAGCACTCACTGTCACTCAGAAACTTATTCCAGTGTCTGCCTGCCTGCCAGCTTTAAATCTTTGCCAGTGTGTGTAGGCTACCTGCTCCTCCCTCTGAAGCATGCATAGTCTGCTGTAGCTAATGATGTTACAGGTATGATTCAGAAATTAGGGAGATATTTTTAACTAGAGAACAATGGATTAACTTTTTCAATGCTAGTTAATAGGATACTACAGTTATTACGTTTCACATTGGATTTACTAACTACAAAAACGTAAGCCGTGCTTTTATTTTAATTCTGGTGTCACTCTGCACACACAAGCTTGCTAGCTAGCTCTGGTCTAGCTCTTGAAAACTCTAGGTGGCATTTTGTGTGACAATCAATGTCTAGCTCTGGTCCAAAGTTAGCTAGTTAAGCCAACTCTCTGAAGTTCAAATACATTCAAAGCTCCTTCATAGAAGCCTCTCCTCTGTAGGTATAATTCTGTGGGCCTAATTCAGATAATGCATGTCATAACAGCAAGATGCCCAGTGCTTCATGCCCAGCCCTCTCCTTACCCGCAACATTTCAGTTGCACCATAGACTACACTTGTCAGTCCAATGCATGTAAAAAGCATGCCCGCTCCATAGCAAGCTGCTATCCATTGGTGAAGTAATTTAATATTGAGCTAAATGTCAAGCAAAATGTTGATTTCAGAAGTTTATAAAAGAACAGAAAGGAACCATATAAACTGTCACTTTCTTTGGGTTAGAACCGGTTCAAAACCTTATGTTGCTGGTTGGAACAGCAGAACAAAACAAATTATGGTTCTGTTATAAACAAAACGATTGGAAAATAATTTCAGTTCCAACCCCTGTCTACTATTATATCCTGTTCAAAGGCAGTTAAATGTTTTGTCTTGACCATTCACTCTCTGATAACACACATACACAATCCATGTCTCAATTGTCTCAAGGCTTAAAAATCCTTCTTTAACCTGTCTCCTCCCCTTCATCTACACTGAAGTGGATCAATATTCAGATTCCCTTGATCAGTCTATGTCATGGAAAGAGCAGATGTTCATAATGTTTTGTGCACACACACTGCACAACATTATAATACAACATAAAAAGTTAAGTAAAACTTGAGAGTTTTAGAACTGGTCTCCCCCATACAATAACATAAGTACATTATGAGTCAGATTGACAGCTAAGCAGAGGAAATTTCCTCTACTGCAGGGGAGGAAAAAAGTGACAGAGAAAACATTTGAGGAATGAAAGCAAAAGGCCTATTCTTTGGTGGTTGTGCCATTTTTATATTAATCTCAATCCACTTCAAAGTTGTTGCATAGACTGCAAACTCATTGTGGCAGAGAGGTAGATTAGGCAGGTGGAAATGTCAGGCAGAGAGCTGCACTATAGGAGCCACATTTCCTCTTCCTAACATCAACAACAATAATAATTAGACGGGCAGATCGATCCCGAGTCACAATACCAATGATATACTGCCAAGACTGCTGGATCCTGGTAATGAAGAAAGAATGTGACATCATTACTCTTGCCTAGACACGAGATGCTGAATGCCTATTTATACCTAGGTAACACACTATGATAAAATAGCTTTAAGGATGGTACATTGTTGCCAAATACATTACCTCTGTATAATTCAAAGCATCCAGAATACTTTTCTAACACAGGGATTGTTTTAATTCTTCAAAGTTAGTCCTACCTACCTGTCCACTGCACATATTAACAAATCCTTACTGTATTAAATGTAAGGATGGATGGCATCAGTAAATGTTTAGATCATTGAGACCTCTATCAGTGTGTTTTCTTCTGAGATAAGGAAAGTCAAAGAAAAGCTGTTAAACCATAATGAAAAGAGGATAAACTCACTGGAGCTATTCCTCTGCTGATATGTGTTGGCACTCATTGCCTTCATCAGAGACGTAGACCAAGGAAGGATCTGCTCAACTGCCCTTCCTCTTTCAGCCATGCAAGACATGAAGTCTGATTGACAGCACTTGAAATAGCATCAAAGGTAGGAGCCAGCCAAGTCGACTGTCTGTTTAAAACGTAGTTGTTCATACTCTACAATCCGTAGGCTAAACACTATACTGTATCTCCAAGTACATGTGTGCAATCATTTCTCCCCATTGAGGCAGACTGTAAGTAAAGCAGAGGAAGTTACACAACTCTTGGAAGTCTCACTCAAAAGTGTGCTTAACCACTGTTTCTCTGTATTCCCTGACTGGTTAGGAGCTAAACGTAATGTACTCCATTTCACAGTGGCTACTCAGTTCCTATGTATATCTGCAAATCTAATTCTCCAAAAACCTACAACCATCCTAGCTGCCCCTTAAGGGGAAGGATACCTATAAAGCAGGGGTTGAATTAAACATTGACTCTTGGGGGTGCCCTAAAGATAGTGCTCGACCCACATTAATATTAATATTTTGTCTGTGCTTAGCTCCATTCTGTTTCTTTTTATCCTGAAAAACTTCCCAGTATTTGCTGCTGTCAAGCATACCCATACTCTGATGCAGCTACCACCATGCTTGAAAATAAGAATGCAGTTACTCTGTGATGTGATGGATTTGCCCCATATATAAGGCTTTAAGCCAAAACGTTTATTCCTTTGCTGTGTTCTTAATGTTTTGTACACTCAGTGCACTTTAGTTATGCACTTTTTATTTGTCTTAAAAAAAAAAAATCTTCTACTTTGACATAAGAGTATTTTGCATAGATTGCTGACAAAAAAAGACAATTAAAACAATTTTTATCCCACTTTGTAACACAATAACATTTGAAGAAATTAAAATGGTCTGAATACTTTTGCGAGGCACTGTAAGTGTGCCTTGATCTGTTATGTGATTGACAAGTACTTTTTCACCAAAGTTTCAGTAACAACACAAACAAAGAGAACAAAGTCCTTCCTGTTCAGTTGCTATAGAGAATATCCAAAATATGATAGCCTATCGAATGAGAACAAACATGTGTGATGGCACGTGCATCTGTAATTGAATATGAATACACGGGTGTGGGTAGAGTCACACCTGCTAACCTCAGTAAGAGGAACACTCCATCAAAGGCAGAACAGCTCTCATTTGGAGTCTGATTGGATGATGGCTGGAATTGATGGATGTGTGATTCCAAGGGTAAGCACCATTTCAGGCCAAATTTCACAACACTGAGCAGACCACGCTTTATCATCCGGGAAACAAGATCCAAAAAGGCAGAGGAAGCCCAGCTTTCACCTGTGAGCATCATGACCTTTCTCCCAATCATTGACTATGTCTGGATTAGCAGGTAAATTAGGTGGTTTATGAACCAAACATTAAATATTGATACATATAAAACCTGAATGGCAGTTGGAGTGTGTTCGATATAAAATGTGTAAAATGTGTTTTACCGTTCACTTCTATACCTATGTACTGAAGTGAATAAATATTATTGACATCATCATGATGTTAACCAATAGAGCTTATCAAATTAAATGACTGGGAAGACAGACCACACATTGGCCCCACTGAAGAGCTGTGTGGACTAGAGTGCTGGCCTGACCTATTTGGAAGTTGTTGAATGGGGAGGCTAATTCAGCCTGGTGCATTACCTCTGCCACTCCGCCACCAGAAACATGGGTTTCTTTCCACCGCTGCCTCTATTCCACTGAGTGAGTGCAGCCAAGCACAAGGTGCTTAATAACTGGCAATGATGGGCTGCTGTGTCCCAGTCGAGAATAAACCTGTGCTGCGTTGCCCGGGATGTCAACTCTACTCATGTCAATTAGCACAGCCTTCATATTGGTCTCCATAATACTGAGGGAGCCAAAGAGGAACAGTCATGGGCATTTCAAGAAAAGACACGCTAATAGCATGTTGGCAGTGTCATACGAAGACTTCATACCGCATCCAGTCTAGTGCATGAAATCAAGACAGGAACTTTGCATCAACTATTATGTCTACAAACTAAGCATTTTGAAAACGTACATACCCAACAGACTACTAGCCGTGCAGTGGTAAGCTAACAAAGCGAGCGGAAAGGTTAAGACTGGTGGTGGCTGCCGGTTCATCAAGGAGAGTGCTAAACAGACCCTGAGGAGGGAAATTAATGAGGCTTTCAAATTGATGGCTGGTGGGGGAGTCCTCAGGCTCACGGTAACTAAGACAGTGGTGTCTGTCTCAGTGCAGCAGAAAAAAGACAGCTGTCACAATGAATAGCAATGCGGATAGGGTGAGTGCAGGGCAGAGTTGGGGGCGCGGGGCACAGTGACCGTGTAAACATGAAGAAAGCCCTCAACTCTTCAAGTCTTTCACACACTCACTAGTGAATACACAACCACATCACATATGTACAGTACCAGTCAAAAGCTTGGACACACCTACTCATTCAAGGGTTTTTCTATATTTTTTACATTGTAGAATAATAGTGAAGACATCAAAACTATGAAATAACACATATGGAATCCTGTAGTAACCAAAAAGGTGTTAAACAAATCAAAATATATTTTTGATTTTTGATTCTTCAAAGTAGCCAACCCTTTGCCTTGATGACAGTTTTGCACAATCTTGGTATTCTCTCAACCAGCTTCATGAGGAATGCTTTTCCAACAGTCTTGAAGGAGTTCCCAAATATACTGAGTACTGGCTGCTTTTCCTTCACTCTGCGATCCAACTCATCCCAAGCCATCTCACTTGGGTTGAGATCGGGTGATTGTGGATGCCAGGTGATCTGATGCAGCACTCAATCACTCTCCTTCTTGGTCAAATAGCCCTTACGCAGACTGGAGGTGTGTTGGGTCATAGTCCTGTTGAAAGAAACATTTCCACCGGTCTAATGTCCATTGCTCATGTTTCTTGGCCCAAGCAAGTCTCTTCTTCTTATTGGTGTCCTTTAGTAGTGGTTTCTTTGCAGCAATTCGTACCATGAAGGCCTGATTCACACAATCTCCTCTGAACAGTTGATGCTGACATGTGTCTGTTACTTGAACTCTGTGAAGCATTAATTTGGGCTGAAATTTCTGAGTCTGGTAACTGATGAACTTATCCTCTGCAGCAGAAGTAATTCTGGGTCTTCCTTTCCTGTGACGGTCCTCATGAGAACCAGTTTCATCATAGTGTTTGATGGTTTTTGTGACTGCACTTAAAGAAACTTTCAAAGTTCTTGAAATTTTATGCATTGACCTACCTTCATGTCTTAAAGTAATGATGGACTGCCATTTCTCCTTGCTTATTTGAGCTGTCTTGCCATAATATGGACTTGGTCTTTTCCAGATATGACTATCTTCTGTATACCACCTCTACCTTGGCTCAAATGCATTAAGAAGGAAAGAATTTACACAAATTAACTTTTAACAAGGCACACCTGTTAATTGAAATGCAATCCAGGTGACTACCTCATGAAGCTGGTTGAGAGAATGCCAAGAGTGTGCAAAGCTGTCATCAAGGCAAAGGGTGGCTACTTTGAAGAATCTAAAATATATTTTGATTTGTTTAACACTTTTGGTTACTACATGTGTTATTTCATAGTTTTCACTATTATTCTACAATATAGATAATACTAAAAATAAAGAAAAACTCTTGAATGAGTAGGCATGGTCAAACATTTGACTGGTCCTGTTCGCACGCATGCACACACACACACACACACACACACACACACACACACACACACACACACACACACACACACACACACACACACACACACACACACACACACACACACACAGTAATACACTATTGTCCAGTGAAGTTCTGGTCAAGTACAAAAAAAATATTTAGCAGGGTCCTGAATATTAATAACTCATTTACAGTCTGTGTGTTCCTTATACAACCCCTTAAAAAAAGAGTACAGTTGGGACTCTAAGAAAGGGATTTGATGATTGAGAGCAGAAAAGTCTCTAGTCTCTAGACTCAAATACAGAAGGAATGCTCCTTCTGAAATTGACTGTGACCCCTGCCACACTTGCAATGGACTATTGCAGTCGACTCAATCTAATTTCTGCTCCACTTTTCTCCTCTATGTTATCATCATGGTCTATTTTTCTCCTAAGAAATAAGAGTACACTCACACTATGTTCAGCCTATTGTCTTCAGAGGTGAAGTTATAGACAGATGAAAACTATTCCTCATTATTGTTATATGTTTGTTCTTCCAGGGGACCGTTCAATAATTACTGGGGGAGGGGAGGTCCAAAATATGGGAGGGGGGGGGGTTGGGGGCATTGGGGAGTGTTGTGTGGATTTTTATTGGGCACAGGGAGGGTAGTGTTTTTTTCCCTGGTTTACATTCACTGTTTTGCAGGTTTTCCTATATAATTTATTTCACCCTATCCTAGCTAACGTTCTACATCTGTTTGCATGCGCCTCCCCTATCAAGGGGATTTGGTACTTTACTTATACACTAGCCTACTGTATATGTCACAGTACCCAAATCTAATCAAATCATATTTATTTGTCACATGCGCTGAATACAACAGGTGTAAACCGTACTGTGAAATGCTTACTTACAAGCCCTTAACCAACAATGCAGTTCAAGAAAGAGTTAAGAAAATATTTATAAACTAAACTAAAAAGTAACACAATAAAATAACAATAATGAGGCTATATACAGAGGGTACCGGTACCGAGTCAATGTACAGTAGGTATGGGTAAAGTTACTATGCATAGATAATAGACAGTGTATAGCAGAAGTGTAAAATACAAATGGAGTGGAGGGGGAGGGTCTCAATGTAAATAGTCCAGTTGGCCACTTGATTAATTGTTCAGCAGTCTTACGGCTTGGGGGTAGAAGCTGTTAAGGAGCCTTTTGGTCATAGACTTGGCGCTCCGGTACATCTTGCTGTGTGGTAGCAGAGAGAACAGTCAATGACTTGGGTGACTGGAGTCCTTGACAATTTCTTGACACCGCCTAGTACATAGGTCGGTTGGCCCCAGTGATGTACTGGGCTGTACGCACTACCATCTGCAGCACCTTACGGTCAGATGCCGAGCAGTTGGGTTGCCGCCGTCAGCTCTCGGTTCATATTCGTCACACTTGCAGCTTTGATATTTGCATCTCGAAAGGCCATGAAACAACAAGTTTCATTGCCCATGATGAGGCTTTTTATCAGAGTTATTGACCTCACAATAAGAAGGAGTAACTTCCATGACAGCGTTGTGGTGCTGAAACGTGAAGCGGCAGATTCATTATGCTAAATACGAGCTGCAAAAAGGCATTATTGTACAACAATTATACAACGTGTTACCGACATATTCAAATAATGATAGAAATGTTTTCATTAAAAACGTTATTTTGATCAATGTATTAATATTTTGATCCTTACACAAGATATAGTCCCGACACAAATCTAGGGTTGCTACCCAAGACGGCTGGTCGTTCGTTCTATCGGTTCGGTTGCCAAAAACGAGATCCAGTTGTTCAATCTTTTTGTTCTGAATCTAAATGTTCCATTGCCATACTGAATGGCAACGTGTAACGTAGACGCAGGGAGTGAGGAAGCAAGTGCACTTAGTGAGTTTAATGACGAAGAACGGTGAACAATACAAAACAAGAAAAGGGTCTAAACATGGCAACATAAACAATATTGCCTTGTGGGTAATAATAATATAGTGCTATATAAAGGGGACGTAATCAAGGCGGTAATGAAGTCCAGGTGTGTGTAATGAAGGTTGCCAGGTGTGCGTAAGGATGGGTTACCAGGACCGATGGTTAGTGCCGGAGAGTAGGCGGGGGAAATCGCGGATGTGGTTGGGATCTAGAATGTCATCTACCGGAACCCAACACCACTCCTCTGAACCATACACCTCCCAGTCCACCAGGTACTGGAGCCGACCCCATGACGTCTGGAGTTCAGAAGGGACCTGTCCACAACAACCATAACAGTGGTGAAACCATCAGACAGGGGAAGATCAGTGACAAAAATCAATCGACAGATGGGTCCAAGACTGATGAGGCATAGGGTGGGGAAGGAGTTTCCCTGCTGGTGCGTTCCAGGGAGACTTGGTTTGGGCACATACGGAACATGAGTTGACGTAGCGGGAGACATCCTGCATCAAAATGGGCCACCAGTCCTTAATGGAGATGAATTGAGTGGTGAGGGTGATACCTGGGTGTCCAGAGGCAAGGGATGTGTGCGCCCAGGTCAAAAGCCGATCCCTTACCTCCGTGGGAACGTAGGTGCACTCCGGAGGACATGTAGCCGGTGCGGGTTCCCTCTCCAGAGACTGGCGGATGTGCACGTCTATGTCCCAGAGCACGGGGGAAACGATTCGGGAGGGCGGTACGATGGGGCCACTCAGAACAGGAACCTTCTCTGAATCGTGGAGTCGGGACAGGGTATCGGCTTTGATATTCTTTGAACCTGGGCAGTATGGCAAGGTGAAGTTGAATCTAGTAAAGGGCCCACCTTGTTTGGCGCGGGTTCAGCATCTTGCTGTCCATATCTACTCCAAGTTCCGATGGTTCGTGAGGATGAGAAACGGGTCCGTAGTGCCCTCCAGCCAATGTCTCCACTCCTCTAATGCCAACTTCATTGCCAGGAGCCCCGACATCATAGTTCCTCTCTGCAGGAGACAGTTTTTTTGTAGTATGCACATACATACAGTTTTTGTGGATTACCTTGGCATTGTGACAGATCGGCCCCACACCCTCTTCTGAAACGTCCACCTCCACCAAGAAGGGCAGCGTATGGTCTGGATGTTTCAGCAACGGGGCAGAGGTGAAACGCCCCTTCAGCAGGTGGAAGGCCTCATCAGCTGCAGGATTCCACGCCAATTTACGGAGACCACCTTTAAGGAGAGAGGTGAGAGGAGAGGTGATGAAGCTGAAGTTCCTGGTGAAGCGGCGGTAAAGGTTGTCAAACCCCAAAAACTGTTGTAGTCGCTTTATGGTGGTTGGGACTGGCCATGACCTAACCGCATATACCTTCCGGCGGCGACCTGATAGAACTGGCACTTCTCCACTTTCACGTACAGATGGTTCTCCAGGAGGCGTCCCAGGACTACCCGGACGTGGGCGATGTGTTCCTCCAAGGTGGCCGAGTAGATCAGGATGTCGTTGATATACACGACCACCTGGCGCCCAAGCATGTCCCAAAACATCTTGTTCACGAATGCCTGGAACACAGACGGAGCATTGGCTAAACCATAAGGCATCACCAAGAACTCGTAGTGCCCAGACACCGTGCTGAAGGCACCCGGATGGCGATCAAATTGTAGGCACTCCACAGGTCCAGCTTTGTAAAAAACTGGGTCCCGCGGAGCTGTTCAATGGCGGCTGGCACCAATGGGAGTAGGTACTTGGTGTTGATGGCATTGAGATCTCTGTAGTCAATACACGGATGAAGACCCCCTGTCTTCTTATCCACGAAGAAGAAACCAGCCAACGCATGGGAGGTGGATGAGCAGATGAAACCCTTTTGGAGAGCCTCCTGGATGTACTCCTCCATAGCCTTAGTTTCAGCCACCGACAGGGGGTAGATGAGGCTGCGCGGAGGCGCAGAGTCAGTTAACAGGTTGATGGCACAGTCCCAGCAATGATGAGGTGTGAGACAGGTGATGTAAGTCTTGGAGAAAACCTCCTGGAGATCCTGGTAAACCTCAGGGATGTCAGCCTGGAGAGCAATCAAAGGACTCTCAATCGACGTGGAACCACAAGGTAAGGGAAAGAAGATCTTCCGGCATCCAGGTGCCCATAGGACAACTTTGTGTACAGGTGCCTTGATGATAAGGAAGGGGAGTCTTTCTTAGTGTAGGGGTCCCACGGTGATGGTGAGTGGTGATGCGATGTGTGTGACTATGCCAGATCCCAGTGGTCGGTTATCCAGTGCTTGAACCGGAAACGGAGAGGAAAGCGGATATGATGCTATGTTCAGGCAAGGGCCTGGTCAATAAAACTCCCCGTGGCTCTGGAGTCCACTAGAGTCGTGGGAACAAAACGAGGGACAGCCAGCTAGTGAAATGGGTACTAAGAAGGGTTTGGTGGAGAGTGAAGATTATGGAATACTCACACTTACCCCAGGAGACGGATGATCACCGGACCGTCTCTCTGCTCTAGTTACTCTCGGGTTAGAACGTAGCGGACATCTTTGAAGCTGGTGTCCCTCCTGGCCACAATAGGGACAGAACCCCAGTTGTCTCCGACGGTGTCACTCAGCCACGGGGAGGCGTGTGGTCCCTACCTCCATGGGTTCAGGCTCTGACTCAGATCGATCAACGAAGGAGAGAGGGAGGCGATGGGAGTGCTGAAGCTCCTGGAGGAGGTTATCCAGACTGATGGCCATCACGATGAGTGTGACCAATGAGAGGGTGTTGTCTCGGCATGCCAGCTCCGTCTGGACCTCCTCACGCAATCTTTATCTGAATAAGGTGCGGAGTGCCGGCTCATTCCATCCGCTGGATGCTGCCATTGTACAATAGGTGAAGGTGTACTCCGCAGCGGTTTGGTCCTCCTGCCATAGTTGGAGAAGGCGCTCACCCCCCTCTCTGCCCTCTGGTGGATGATCAAAGACTCCTCTGAACAGGGCCATGAACCTTCCATAGGAACCCACCTCCTCCTTTCCTCTCTCCCAGACAGCCGTAGCACATTCAATCGCCCGCCCGGGCAACAGGGAAATAACCGTGGCAACCTTGGACCTCCCGGTGTTGGGGGCTCCCGTTTGATGAGGAAAAATAGAGGGAGCACTGGGGCAGGAAGCAACAGCATTTGGATCCCGTCAAATTTGTCTGGAAGGGACAAACAGGCATCGCACACCTGGGCAGACTGCTGAATGGTCTGGTGTGCTGGCTCGCTGGGTTGACTAAAGGTAGGGGATCCTCTGCTTTTTGGGGGTGACGCCCCTTGGGGAAGATCTAGATGTTGAAGAATGCAGAGGACCTCATCCATCGCGTCCCCAGTTGCGCCAGCTGATCGTGGTGTTGGCAAAGTAGGTCTCCCTGTTCGCCAACCATCTAGGAGTTGGCTCCTCAACAGCTTCTGAGGCGCAGGTGAGCGTAAGGATGGGTTGCCAGGACCGGTGGTTAGTAGACCGGCGAGCTTCAAGTCACGTCACGTCAAACAGTGCAGCCAGAATAACACCAATCATCAAATCACATGCATTCTAATTAATATGAAAAGGGTAAATGGATTAATATTGTGTAAAACGGCTGATGCCAGAGATTACTATGTGGCATAAGTGTGAATGCGCCATTCGATCTGGGATTGAAAAAACTGGCTACAGATTCAATGTGTTGGATATACAGTAGACGTTGGGGTGCAGATAACGCCTAGAGGGAATTTGTATGGATGACTGGGAGAACAGTGGAAGTCCAAGTTACTTGAGGCTTGCTTTGTCTATGTTGGATAATTTACAGGGGAGATGACAATCTAACTTTTGGGTTTGTTTTTGAGCTGCATTGAACCCATGCAAGAAGACAGTGCAAATGAATCCCCAATCTTTTTTAGTTTTAAGTTTAGAATGATTACAGAGAGCAGTGCAGCCAGTTGTCCATGTCCTCAGCAGCATCCCATAAAACGCTTCATGCAGTCCAGATTGTTTAACTGAAAGCTGCCTAGAAAGCGGCACAAATTATTTGAGGCGGGAAAAAGGCTATCAACAAGCTCTCTCCAAACACAAGTGGAAAATAACTCTTTCATAGTCTCGCAATATATTGTTTGAGCATCCCAATGTTACTCTTGAGTATGATTGGCCCTATATGTCAAAAATAAAAATGAAAATGGTCTTTAAGAATATTTTAGATGAGAGGTTGAAAGGACTGGGATTGTGAAATAGAAATGAGGTAGAAGGCTGCTGATGACAGGAGGAAATTAAGTGTCTGGCATCTGTAGCATGCATGTAGCATGTAGCATTATTGAGCCCCAAGTCCTCATGGGTCCTCTAACAGCTCACAGATGACAAGGTCGGTAGGGACGAGAGGTCTGTTGCAAGACACTCACTTATCCTGTATTACGCTGGGGAATCATACCAACACAGTGATCACAGGCATAATAGACCATCAGACTGGAAGAGTGAGAAGTTAAACTTTACTGTAGTGTTGATTGGGTTGGTACTTGCTGTACAATGTACAGTGCTCTATGACCAAGTGTTCCCCCAAGGATTTGTTTCAGCAGCGTTGGGAGGGCGTGGTAGTAGGCGTGGTCAATGGAGCAGTCTCCGACCAAAACATTTTGAGGCCCCCCTCTTGGCCGCAGAGACAAAATGTGGATGTTTTAAAGCACATTTCCTGCAATTGTACTTATTTTGCCATGGGGTGGAGAGAAAATTTGAATGTTTTAAAGCTAGTTTCCTGCAATTCTGCACATTTTGCCATGGGGCTGATAGAAAAATTGCAGTTTTAAAGCTAATTTCCAGCAACTCTACACATTTTGCCAAAGTTCATGCTGTGTTATTATTCTATATGAGTGACTCAAACATTGTAACAAACTCAATGTGGTCCCCAAATTTGAGATTCTCCCTGACTATCTATCTTTTTTTGTCGACAACTATCAATAAATATAGGGGAAACATGTTTACACACGGTAGTGATTCGTCATCCTCTGATATTTAACAAGATTTAAAAAATCGTAATCTAAAGCACCCACCTCAAACACTTCAGTCGCAGTGCTTTATTTCAACAAAACCACAGGACACCAGAAATTCCCCATTGATTATATGTGTTTACACTGTTTTTCCTTTCCATTTTTTTCATTACTGTACTTCTCTGAGGACGTAGGCTGCAGAAGCCAGCAGTGTTTAAAGTGGGCCGCTTGTCTCACTGGAATTCCCATCTTGTAGGAATCTAATTTTCAACAAATGTAGGGGAAGAGTGTGTGTGGGGAGGGGGAGGCACGAGGACGTTTTGTAGAATCTTTAATACTAACATGTCCATAACACAAACTTCTGCAGCCATTCCAGCCTTAAATTAGCATTTAGACTTAGGCCAAAGGTGGCTACTTTGAAGAATGTAAAATATATTTTAATTTAACACTTTTTTGGTTACTACATAATTCCATGTGTGTTATTTCATAGTTTTTATGATTCTACAATGTAGAAAATAGTAAAAATAAAGAAAAACCCTTGAATGAGTAGGTGTGTCCAAACCTTTGACTGGTACTATATGGGACGAGGGATCATAAGCTAAGTTTTGATTCAATGACAATGTTACTGCACTTTCACAGTTACATGGATACTGTAATAGACACAGCTACAGTACAAAAACTGGAAGATATTTCTGGTTTCTGAATATAAGGACTTCACCAAGAGTTCAATAGACAGCTAGCCTATACTGCTTTACTGGAAAAGCAGGAGACAAGTTAGTTAAACCAATGTTGGAACTCGATAACAGGCAGTGTTTTCGCTTTCATATAAAAGGTTTATTGAGAATCCAGTAGAAAGTAAACAGATTAGGCTGAGCTTTGTGTTGCCAGACACCACAGGAAGATAAATCAGGTTTAATCCCACTAAACACAACCCTTTCTGCCAAAGCAGCACTCTCGCAACATGTAGAAAACATAGAAAAACATACAGGCTCCTGCACAAAGCATCCATCCATCTTGGAACTCACATTCTCATTACAGCTAATCAATTTATCCTAATGTGTATGTACCATGTTTTATGGTGCCTAAGACATTGAATCTATGTAACTGCGTGGCATATTCTCTCGCAAAAGCTGAGTTTATTGTTGCTCTCTAAAATGGAAATCCTTTGGTAAATGTGTCAGATCAACCCAAGAACAGGAAGACAGAAAACGACAGGTATAAAAGACTGCATATTTCAACACAAATAGATATTTGACTAGCATAGAAATACATTTCCGAAGCTTCACATGTCCGTATAATAAGTGGATTAAGCTCGGAACATTGTGCCAGAGTGTCATTGTGTTTCGAAATTGCACTGCCAAGCTTACATTACAAGGCAACACAGGTCATTTCTCAGCAAATTACCCTGTCCATTTCTACAACGAGGGAAACGTTTCAACTGTAATGTTCATGAAAATATCACAACAGCAATTGTTTGGCTCCAGGCAAGCTAAAATGAACACTGTTATAATTGTTGAATTTATTCAAATAACCTGAACACCAACACCATTAAGCATGTAAACCTGCCGTCACACACTGCTGAACATATCTCTGGAGGAGTTGGAATGTGTCTTGGCAATTTTAATTGAAAGGTGAACATTTGTTGCTGGTTTAATATGTAAGTTAATGGTTGAAGAATTCCGATAAGCTTGTGTTGAGATTGGATTGACCTCTTTTGCAGAGGAAAAATAGCCACCAGTTCTGGTTGATGAAACACAGAGGTATTTTCTCCCTTCTCCATCTCTCTCATGTTGCAATCCAGGCATTAGGCTGAAAGGTAAGACAGGAGGCATTTTCTCCCCTGTATAATAAACCTATTAAGTTAATATCACCTCTCCAACACCCATGTTAGCCTGTGATATATAAATACATTTTCCTCTAAGGTACAGTTCCAAGGATATGGGAGAGCATTTGACGCCAGACAGCTTATCAGTGGGCATGTATAGACTGAGGGAACAGCACAGCTACAGGTCATCCACCCCCAGAAATCCGTGGAATGTTAGGAGTGAAACCCTTTAAAGGGTTCTTGTCACTAATAACAAAGATGTAAGTCTCACCTTGATGTGGAGAGGAAGTCAACTGAAACTTTTCTGAACAAAATGCTAATGTTTTGAAGAAATTGATGCCAAAAACAATGCCAGGGCATGCATAAAAATGTGACTAAGAAATTCTTAACTACTTATTACTACTGTTTGATGAGTTGGTTTTCTTTAACGTCATAATGGTAATAATAATAATAGGCCTACACCTACATTTATCTCTCACACTTCTATGGATCAGTGCACAGGAGGGGTGAAAGTCGTGAGTAAAGGCGTCAGCATGCTTCAGTTCGGCTGGCGGCTAGCCGGCGTCAGCTAGGCGAACCGAACGAGTGTGCTCGCATACTCCCTTAAAAGACCTTCATTTGAAAAAGCATTTTGAGATGCCGTAGCCAGTATACACTTCCTCAAAATAGTCTGAATTAATCTAAGATAACTCAAGAAATCTGTCATCCATTTGGACGTTTATGCCAAGGATATCTTTGTGGCGAAATTTTACATCTAACTAATTTGTTTCTTGCAGTATTTCCCAATGAACAAATGTGCAAGAAAACAAGTCGTCTCTTGTTGAATGACAACAAAGACTTGATTGAACAATCCCCACTGTTGACGAATCACAGACGAAGGGGCGTAGACTTCGGCTGGCCTTGAGAAAAAATGTTGTGTGCCCGAACAGGCGACGAAACCCTTACCGAAGTACAAAACATCACAAAATATAATCATAATATAGACACAAACTCTTCCGAACTGTTTCGGCTGGGAAGCATGCGGACGCCTTAAATTACTGGAAGCATGCTCCCAGTGGAAAGGCTGCCAAAGGCAAAACAGAGCTGGGTGGGAATTAGACAAGGGCTAAGCTAATTGTGAGCTCTGGTACAGAGAGTTGGAGGGGAGGGGTGCTGCAAAGGGCTGATTTATTTTGTGCATATCTGTAAAGAACCTTCCATCTGGCAGAGCACAAAACCATCAACACTGTAATTAAAATGCAATTACCACCTCTCTCCTCCCCCAGCAACACAGTAATCCCAGAGAAGTCATTCCATCTGTGCCATATACAGCCTGTCATCTCCTCCTCACCTCAACAGCATTCTCCCTTTAGCTTCCCCTCCTTTATGTGCTGCACATCTAAAATAATAGTCCGTTTCCTCATCCATTCTATCCTTTGGCAACCTCGGCTACACTCAGAATCATTAGCTTTGTTCTGTGGGGGTTCTCGCTACGTAATATGTATCTGCTGGGACTGAATCACCCTTCAGATGGATGTTTCTGCTTGAGGGTGTAAATAATCACGAGATTCCTCTTTAAAAAAAATAACAAGCCAGAAAGAGATTTACTACTCCATTCATAATTCATTGTGCACTACTCTCTATTCTTCTGAAGGTTATCAATTTCACCACATATTCACACCTCTATGACAGAAAGTTTGCAATCCATCAATTTGTATGGTGGCAACTAACTTTGGGTGTTGACGTCAGTAACAAGTAGGCTAGCTACCTTTTTAGGAAACAAAAATACGGAAAAACAACGAGAGACACAGGAGAGGAGCCACACAGGCAATGGAGGATGAGTGTGTGAATGTGTGTGTGAGTGATTGTATCGACAAGCACACATGCATGTGTTCATGTTTGTCATGGGGGGTGGTAGAGGAGGGGGGGTGCAAGGAGCTGCCTCCCTGATATAAAACCTTAATTACTTGACTAAATGTGTAATTAAAATATATCACAGCTGCAGACATACCTGTGTGTAGGAGACTGCACTGGGACCCCAGTGACTGTCAGATAAATCACTTCCACACACAGTTACACAGCACAGGGACAGGGAGAATGGGAAAGAGATTGGAGGGGGAGGGAGAGAAAAAAGTAAGAGAGGAGGAGGGAGAAAGAACAAGTAAGATGGGGTGAGGGAGAGAGGTAGATATTTGAACTAAATTAAAAAACTTGACACGGGAAGGGACAGAGGGATAACAGGACTTACATCTTCATTCCACTTCTAATGATTTGAGAATTTTAGAAACGTGGTGTGTAATACAAACAAGATACATCCCAATTGATAATTATGATCCTAATCTATCCAAATCAGCATTGTTACTATAAATAAGACAGCATATGAGGAACATACAGTACCAGTCAAAAGTTTTGACACACCTACTCATTCAAGGGTTTTTCTTTATTTTACTATTTTCTATATTGTAGAATAATAGTGAAGACATCAACACTATGAAATAACACATGGAATGGAATCATGTCGTAACCAAAAAAGTGTTTAACAAATCAAAATATATTTTAGAATCTTCTAAGTAGCCACCCTTTGCCTTGATGACATTTTAGCAGACTCTTGGCTTTCTCTCAACCGGCATCACCTGGAATGCTTTTCCAACATTCTTGAAGGAGTTCCCACATATGCTGAGGACTTGTTGTCTGCTTTTTGTTCACTCTGCGGTCCAAATCATCCCAAACCATCTCAATTGGGTTGAGGTCGGGTGATTGTGAAGGCCAGGTCATCTGATGCAGCACTCCATCACTCTCCTTCTTGGTCAAATAGCCCGTATATAGCCTGGAGGTGTGTTGGGTCATTGTCCTGTTGAAAAAAAAAGGATAGTCCCACTAAGCGCAAACTAGATGGGATGGTGTATCGCTGCAGAATACTGTGGTAGCCATGATGGTTAAATGTGCCTTGAATTCTAAATAAATCACAGACAGTGTCACCAGCAAAGCATCCCCACACCATCACACCTCCTCCTCCATGCTTCACAGTGGGAACAACACATGTGGAGATCATCCGTTCACCTACTCTGCGTCTCACAAAGACATGGTGGTTGGAACCAAAAATCTCAAATTTGGACTCGTCAGACCAAAGGACAGATTTCCACCGGACTAATGTCCATTGCTCGTGTTTCTTGGCCCAAGCAAGTTTCTTCTTATTATTGGTGTCCTTTAGTAGTGGTTTCTTTGCAGCAATTTGACCATAAAGGCCTGATTCACGTAGTCTCCTCTGAACAGTTGCTATTGAGATGTGTCTGTTACTTGAACTCTGTGAAGCATGTATTTGGGCTGCAATCTGATGTGCAGTTAACTCTAATGAACTTATCCTCTGCAGCAGAGGTAACTCTGGGTCTTCCTTTCCTGTGACGGTCCTCATGAGAGCCAGTTTCATCATAGCGCTTGATAGTTTTTGCGACTGCACTTGAAGAAACTTTCAAAGTTCTTGAAATGTTCCGTATTGACTGACCTTCATGTCTTATAAGTAATGATGGACTGTCGTTTCTCTTTGCTTATTTGAGCAGTTTTTTCCATAATATGGACTTGGTCTTTTACCAAATAGGGCAATCTTCTGTATACCAGCCCTACCTTGTCACAACACAAATGATTGTCTCAAACGCATTCAGAAATAAAGAAATTAACTTGTACAAGGCACACCTGTTAACTTCTTATGGCTGCAGGGGCAGTATTGAGTAGCTTGGATGAAAGGTGCCCAGAGGTGCCCATAGTAAACTGCCTGCTCCTCAGTCCCAGTTGCTAATATATGCATATTATTATTAGTATTGGATAGAAAACACTCTGCCATTTCTAAAACTGTTTGAATGATGTCTGTGAGTATACCAGAACTCATATGGCAGGCAAAAACCTGAGAAGAAATCCAAACAGGAAGTGGGAAATCTGAGGTTGGTCCATTTTCAACTAAGCCCTTATTGAATACACAGTGGGATATGGATCTGTTTGCACTTCCTACGGCTTCCACTAGATGTCAACAGTCTGTAGAACCTTGTCTGATGCCTCTACTGTGAAGTGGGGCCGAAGGAGACAGGAATTAGTCAGGTCTGCCATGAGGTGACCATGCTCTGACCATGCGCGTTCACATGAGAGGGAGCTCTGTTCCATCGCACATCTGAAGTCAATGGTATTCTCCGGTTGGAACGTTATTCAAGATTTATGTTAAAAACATTCTAAAGATTGATTCAATACATCGTTTGACATGTTTCTACTGACTGTTACGGAACTTTTTGACATTTCGTCTATTTTAGTGAACGCGCTTCCTGACTTTGGATTTGTTTACCAAACACGCTAACAAAAATAGCTATTTGGACATAAATAATGGACATTACCGAACAAAACAAACATTTCTTGTGGAAGTGGGAGTCCTGGGAGTGCATTCCGACGAAGATCAGCAAAGGTAAGTGAAGATTTATAATACTATTTATGAGTTTTGTTGACTGCACAATTTGGCGGGTAACTGTATGGCTGCCTTTTGTGGCTGAAAGCTGTTCTCAGATTATTAAATATTGTGCTTTTGCCGTAAAGCTTTTTGAAATCTGACACAGAGGTTGCATTAAGAACAAGTGTATCTTTAATTCTATGTAAAACATGTATCTTTCATCCAAGTTTATGATGAGTATTTATGTTATTTGACATGGCTCTCTTTCTCCGGATATTTTGAAGGCATTTTGGAGGCATTGCTGAACATGTAAACTGAGGTTTTTGGATATAAATATGAACTTTATCGAACAAAACATATATGTATTGTGTAACATTAAGTCCTATGAGTGTCAACTGATGAAGGTCATCAAAGGTTAGTGATTCATTTTATCTCTATTTCTGGTTTTTGTGACTCCTGTCTTTGGCTGGAAAAATGGCTGTGTTTTTCTGTGATTTTGCGGTGACCTAACATAATCGTTTGTGGGGCTTTCGCTGTAAAGCCTATTTGAAATCGGACACTTTGGTGGGATTAACAACAAGATTACCTTTAAAATAGTATGAGATACATGTATGTTTGAGGAATTTTAATTATGAGATTTCTGTTGTTTGAATTTGGCGCCCTGCACTTTCCCTGGCTGTTGTCATATCATCCTGTTAACGGGATTGCAGCCATAAGAAGTTTTAAATGAAATGCATTCCAGGTGACTACCTCATGAAGCTGGTTGAGAGAATGCCAAGAGTGTGCAAAGTTGTCATCAAAACAAAGGATGACTACTTTGAAGACTCTCAAATTTAACACTGTTTTGGTTACTACACGATTCCATGTGTTATTTCATAGTGTTTATGTCTTTATTATTATTCTACAAATGTAGAAAATAGTAAAAATAAATAAATTAAATGGAATGAGTAGGTGTGCCCAAACTTTTGACTGGTACTGTTTATTCTCAAAGCACATGAGTATGATGTAACGGTATCAAACTTAGTTTCAGAGAACATCTTACTGAGTTTGGGTGAATAAGGCCAACTTTTTTATTTCATAAAAAGACACACTGAATACAATCTTATCCAAACTAACTATCCAAACTACAGCATGAGATTTATATGGAACAGAAATATAAACGCAACATGTAAAGTGTTGGTCCCATGGTCCATGAGCTGAAATAAAAGATCCCAGAAATGTTCCAATAAGTATGCACAAAAAGCTTTTTTCTCCCACATTTTGTGCACAAATTTGTTTACATCCCTGCTAGTGAGCATTTCTCCTTTGCCAAGATAATCCATCCACCTAACAGGTGTGGCATTTCAAGAAGCTGATTAAACAGCATGATCTTTACACAGCTACAACTTGTGCTGGGGACAATGAAATGCCACTCTAAAATGTGCAGTTTTGTCACACAACACAACGCCACAAGTTGAGGAAGCATGCAATTGGAATGCTAACTGCAGGAATGTCCACCAGAGCTATTGCCAGAGAATTGTATCTTAATTTCTCTACCATAAGCCGCCTCCAACATTGTTTTAGAGAAGTTGGCAGTACGTCCAACCGGCCTCACAACCACAGACCACGTGTAACCACGCCGGCCCAGGACCTCCACATCCGGCTTCTTCACCTGCGGGATCGTCTGAGACCAGCAACCCGGAAAGCTGATGAAACTGTGGGTTTGCATAACCAAAGAATTACTGCACAAACTGTCAGAAACAGTCTCAGGGAAGCTCGGCATGCTCATCGTCCTCACCAGGGTCTTGACCTGACTGCATTTCAGTTAACTGACTTCAGTGGGCAAATGCTCACCTTTGATGGCCACTGGCACACTGGAGAAGTGTGCTCTTTACGGATGAATTCCGGTTTCAACTGTACCGGACAGTTGGCAGACAGAGTGTATGGCGTCATGTGGGCGAGCAGTTTGCTGATGTCAACATTGTGAACAGAGTGCCCCATGTTCAAATCAAATCAAATTGTATTTGTCACATGCACTGAATACAACAGTGAAATGCTTACTTACATTCCCTTAACCAACAATGCAGTTTTAACAAAAATAAATGTTAAGTAAAAAATAGATAAGTAAAAAATGTAAACATGTAAGTAACAATTCATTAAAGAGCAGCAGTAAAATAACAATAGTGAGGCTGTATACAGCAGGTACCGGTACAGAGACAATGTGTGGGGGCACCGATTAGTCGAGGTAATTGAGGTAATATGTACATGTAGGTAGAGTTAAAGCTTGTTGCTCATCCATCTATTTTATACTTAAATATTCTCATCCCATTCCTCTACTAGATTGTGTGTATTAGGTTTTGTTGTGCAATTGGTTAGACATTAGGTTTTGTTGTGGAATTGTTAGATATCACCTGTTAGATACTGCTGCACTGTCGGATCTAGAAGAATAAGCATTTCGGTACACTTGCAATAACATCTGCTAACCATGTGAATGTGACCAATAAAATTTGATTTTATAGTGACTATGCATAGATAATAAACAGAGAGTAGCAGCAGCGTAAAAGGGGGGGGGGGGGGGGCAATGCAAATAGTCTGGGTAGCAATTTGATTAGCTGTTCAGGAGTCTTATGGCTTGGGGATAGAACCTGTTTAGAAGCCTCTTGGACCTAGACTTGGCGCTCCGGTACCGCTTGCTGTGTGGTAGCAGAGAAAACAGACTGTGACTAGGGTGTCTGGAGTCTTTGACAATTTTCAAGGTCTTCCTCTGACACCGCCTAGTATAGAGGTCACGGGTGGCAGGAAGCTTGGCCCCAGAGATGTACTGGGCCATACACACTACCCTGTGTAGTCGGAGGCCGAGCAGTTGCCATACCAGGCAGTGATGCAACCAGTCAGGATGCTCTCGATGGTGCAGCTGTAGAACTTTTTGAGGATCTGAGGACCCATGCCAAATCTTTTCAGTCTCCAGAGGGGGAATAGGCTTTGGCATACCCTCTTCCCGACTGTCTTTGTGTGTTTGTTGTTGATGTGGACACCAAGGAATTGAAGCTCTCAACCTGCTCCACTACAGCCCTGTCGATGAGAATGGGGGCATGCTCGGTCCTCTTTGTTGGCGGTGGGGTTATGCTATGGATATGCATAAGCTACTTTCAACGAACACAATTGCATTTTATCGATGGCAATTTGAATGCACAGAGATACCTTGATGAGATCCTGAGGCCAATTGTCGTGCCATTCATTCGCCGCCATTACCTCATGATAATGCACGGCTCCATGTCTCAAGGATCTTTACACAATTCCTGGAAGCTGAAAAATGTCCCAGTTCTTCCATGGCCTGCATACTTACCCGACATATCACCCATTGAGCATGTTGGGATGCTCTGGATCAACGTGTACGACAGCGTGTTCCAGTTCCCGCCCAATATCCAGTAACTTCACACATCCATTGAAGAGGAGTGGGACAACATTACATAGGCCACAACAGCCTGATCAACTCTATGTGAAGGAGATGTGCCGCGCTGCATGAGGCAAATGGTGGTCACACCATTCATACTGACTGGTTTTCTGATCTACGCTCATACTTTTCTTTTAGGTATCTATGACCAACTGATTCATATCTGTATTCCCAGTCATGTGAAATCCATAGATTATGGCCGAATTAATTAATGTCAATTGACTGATTTCCTTATATGAACTGTAACTCATTAAAATTGTTGCATGTTGCGCTTATATTTTTGTTCAGTGTATTTTAACAGAAGCAAAGTTTTTGAGATAGAAGACATTAGGCCTAGATGGCAGTGTATGATTTCATTGCTCAACTTTCTTAACTTCTTCACTTTGGAGACTGAGATGAAATGTGATCTTCAGATCTGCTTCACTGAACACATTTAAAGGAACAATGCAGCCATTTTTATCTCAATATCAAATTAAATTACTGTAATGGTTTTCAATTAAAATGGACAAAAAAAACAAAAATGGCTTCTTAGTAAAGAACAATTTCTGAAGCAAGAATTTTGTTAGGACTGTCTGGGAGTGGTCTGAGTGAGGGGCCTGATTGGAGGAGCCTAATGGGTGGGATATGTAACCTGGAAACTAGCTGTTATTGGTCTTTTAAACCCTTACACTCATGGGAATTGGCCTTAATGTAAATGTTTCTGACAGAAGAAATATGGAAAGCATATGCATAACCATGGTAGCAAATAAAAGAGAACAGTTAATCCAATAATTTCCCCATAAATCTCCTAAGGGCTCTATTTTAACAAACCTAACACAACGGTCAATCTAAGCGCTGGGCGGTAGCGCTATAGGTTCGGGGTTGTGTCCGAAATTGATTTGGTGGGTGTGATGAGGCTTGGCCACTCACTGGCCAATCAGAACGTGCTCCATGGCTATATAAACTCAGCAAAAAAGGAAACGTCCTCTCACTGTCAACTGTGTTCATTTTCAGCAAACTTAACATGTGTAAATATTTGTATGAATATAACAAGATTCAACAACTGAGAAAAAAACTGAACAAGTTGGAATAATGTGTCCCTGAACAAAGGGGGGGGGGGGGCATAATCAACAGTCAGTATCTGGTGTGGCCACCAGCTGCATTAAGTACTGCAGTGCATCTCCTCCTCATGGACTGCGCCAGATTTGCCAGTTCTTGCTGTGAGATGTTACCCCACTCTTCCACCAAGGCACCTGCAAGATCCCGGACATTTCTGGGGGGAATGGCCCTAGCCCTCACCCTCCGATCCAACAGTTCCCAGACGTGCTCAATGGTATTGAGATCCAGGCTCTTCGCTGGCCATTGCAGAACACTGGCATTCCTGTCTTGCAGGAAATCACGCACAGAACGAACAGCATGATTGGGGGCATTGTCATGCTGGAGGGTAATTTCAGAATGAGCCTGCAGGAAGGGTACCACATGAGGGAGGAGGATGTCTTCACTGTAACACACAGCGTTGAGATTGCCTGCAATGACAACAAGCTCAGTCCAATGATGCTGTGACACACCGCCCCAGACTATGACGGACCCTCCACCTCCAAATCGATCCTGCTCCAGAGTGTAACGCTCATTCCTTCGACGATAAAAGCGAATCCGACCATCACCCCCGGTGAGACAAAACTGCGACTTGTCAGTAAAGAGCACATTTTGCCAGTCCTGTCTGGTCCAGCGACGGTGGGTTTGTGCCCATATGCGACGTTGTTGCCGGTGATGTCTGGTGAGGACCTGCCTTGCAACAGGACTACAAGCCCTCAGCACCAGCCTCTCTCAGCCTATTGCGGACAGTCTGAGCACTGATGGAGGGATTGTGCGTTCCTGGTGTAACTCGGGCAGTTGTTGTTGCCATCCTGTACCTGTCGAGCAGGTGTGATGTTCGGATGTACCGATCCTGTGCAGGTGTTGTTACACGTGGTCTGCCACTGCGAGGATGATTAGCTGTCCTTCCTGTATCCTTGTAGCGCTGTCTTAGGCGCCTCACAGTATGGACATTGTAATTTATTTCCCTTGCCACATCTGCAGTCCTCATGCCTCCTTGCAGCATGCCTAAGCCACGTTCACGTAAATGAGCAGGGACCCTGGGCATCTTTCTTTTGGTGTTTTTCAGAGTCAGTAGAAAGGCCCATTTAGTGTCCTAAGTTTTCATAACTGTGACCTTAATTGCCTACCGTCTGTAAGCTGTTAGTGTCTTAACGACCGTTCCACAGGTGCATGATCATTAATTGTTTATTGAACAAGCATGGGAAACAGTGTTTAAACCCTTTACAATGAAGATCTGTGAAGTTATTTGGATTTTTACGAATTATCTTTGAAAGACAGGGTCCTGAAAATGGGACGTTTCTTTTTTTCCTGAGTTTAAGTGGTTGCTTTAAGTTGTGTATTTACAGTCTATTATGTATAGCCTTGGAATCAACTCCTATTCCAATGTTAGTCCGTTATAGTTTGTTAAATAGCTTACAGAAACAAAATAACAAAATATAGACCTGTCCCATCTTTGTTAAATATGTTAACTGAAACCTATTTGCAGTCCACATTGTTCTAAATCAGTGGTTCCCACACTTTTTATAGGCCCGTACCCCATCAAACATTCAACCTCCACCTGGGTACCCCCTCTAGCACCAGGGTCAGCGCACTCCCAAATGCATTTTTTTTGCCATCATTGTAAGCCTGCCACACACACACTATACGATTAATTTATTAAACATAAGAATGAGTGTGAGTTTGTCACAACACGGCTCGTGGGAAGTGACAAAGAGCTCTTATAGGACCAGGGCACAAATAATAATATAATAATAATCAATAATTGTGCTCTTTATTTAACCATCTTACATATAAAACCTTATTCGTTCATCGAAAATTGTGAATAACTCATCACAGGTTAATGAGAAGCGTGTGCTTGAAAGGATGCTCATAACTCTGCAATGCTGGGTTGTATTGGAGAGAGTCTCAGTCTTAAATCAATTTCCACACACAGTCCATGCCTGTATTTAGTTTTCATGCTAGTGAGGACCGAGAATCCACTCTCACATAGCTACGTGGTTGCAAAGGGCATCAGTGTTTTAACAGCGTGATTTGCCAAGGCAGGATACTCTGAGCGCAGCCCAATCCAGAAATCTGGCAGTGGCTTCTGATTAAATTACATTTTCACAGAACCGCTTTTTGCAATTTCGATGAGGCTCTGTTGTTCAGATATCGGTAAGTGGACAGGGCATGAAAAAGATAACGAATCCAGTTGTTTGTGTCATCCGTTTCGGGAAAGTACGTGCGTAAATGCGCACCCGACTCACTCAGGTGCTTCGCTATTTCACATTTGACATTGTCCGTAAACTTGAGTTCATTTGCACACCAAAAATCATACAATGATGGAAAGACCTGTGTGTTGTCCTTCAAAATGCAGACAGAAAAGAGCTCCAACTTCTTAATCATAGCCTCAATTTTGTCCCACACATTGAATATAGTTGCAGAGAGTCCCTGTAATCCTAGATTCAGATCATTCAGGCGAGAAAAAAAATATCACCCAGATAGGCCAGTCGTGTGAGAAACTCGTCATCATGCAAGCGGTCAGACAAGTGAAAATTATGGTCAGTGAAGAAAACTTTAAGCTAGCCTCTCAAAAAAAAACATGTCATTACTTTGCACCTTGATAACCAGCACATGTATGTATGTTGTAAAAGTGTTACATGGTTTCTGCATAGTGCAGAAAATACACGAGAGTTCAGGGGCCTTGCTTTAACAAAGTTGACAATTTTCACTGTAGTGTCCAAAACGTCTTTCCAGCTGTCAGGCATTCCCTTGGCAGCAAGAGCCTCTTGGTGGATGCTGCAGTGTACCCAAGTGGATTCAGGAGCAACTGCTTGCACACACGTTACCACTCCACTATGTCTCCCTGTCATGGCTTTTGCGCCATCAGTACATATACCAACATGAGCAGGAGCTCCATTTGGTTACATACCGACCGTTAGTGGAATTCCCACGAGAGAGTAACGTTTAATGTGATTGGATGTTAATTATTTGACTAGGCGTTGTTATTTCGCTGAACACTAGATGGTTTAATTTTATTTTTGGCAGTGAAATGAGGCTACCCAGGCATAAAAAACTCACCCAAATGTATAGCCCTGTTGGAAAATATAAATAGACTGTTTGAAAATGCGAAGAAAAATTAAAAAAAAAAAAAAATGAATCACATTTTTATTTGGCGTAACCCTGGAGGTACGCGTACTCCAGTTTGGGAATACATGTTCTAAATAATTGCATGGCTTCAATGTTGAAATATAGACCCTATACATAGCATTCACTCTGATATAGGGGCTAGGCCTACTGTAAATTAAATTATGGCTGAGCATGGACATACCAAATGTTGTCAATAAGCAAGATTAAATTCACAAAAAAGAGGACAAATAATTATATTCAAACTCTAAACAACAACTTCTTTTAAATAGGTTATGTCTAAATACACTTACGGGCCCCATAATTGCTTCCCGTGGGCATTTCATATTAAAACAACCCAGACTATGGAGGGTTTCATGCACATCTAAACTTTTCACAGTAGCTGGACAAAGATAAAATATAAAGAGAAAGGGAGGATGTCACTCTTATACTGCTCCCAAATATAATGTTTTATATACATATTGAAACTATCTTACAGATCACATGCATACTTCTCCAGAAGTTGCATTGCATGAGCGCCATGGACTTTATCACCATAAAACCAGGACAGTAGATAATTCTAAAAAGTTAGATTTTAATAAAATTAAACAAAAAACAAGCAAATCTGTTGCCTTTTTTTCAACAACAATAAATACAGGTAAAATGTAATGATATCATAAAATTGTCAGGATTAAAAAGAATACAACTTATTGCTGTTGAACCAGCCTTCGTTATAGTAGGCCTAAGGTAAGTAAAGGGTAGCCTATGGAGGGCTTAGGATTTAAAAATATGAAACGTAAAACAAACAATTGTTACAGGAAAATAACTTCTAAATAGAAGGTTCGCCGGGATTCACTGAGGTTCTCATCTCTTATTTCATAATGGCCATGGACACATGTAGCCTACATCATGGAGGGAGTTTTACGCAAGTCCAAGCATGGCTAAAATAATGCAGGCTTGACTACAATACATAGATAAAAATGGAAATGTTAGCTCACTGCTTTGCTCCTCTCAAACTTGATATTTTATTAATAAAGCTTTGGTGATTACACTTTATTTCCAAGCGGTCTCACGAGCAGAACTAGCCTATTTGATTAAATTGGTCAGGAAAAAAGTAAAACAGCCTTCCTTGAGAGGAGGGGAGTGTCACGTTCCTGACCTGTTTTCTCTTGTTTTTTTATGTGTTTAGTTGGTCAGGGCGTGAGTTGGGGGTGGGCATTCTATGTATTGTGTTTCTATGTTGGGTTTATTGTGTTGCCTGATATGGTTCTCAATTAGAGGCAGGTGTTTGACGTTTCCTCTGATTGAGAACCATATTAAGGTAGGCTGTTCTCACTGTTTGTTTGTGGGTGATTGTCTTCCGTGTCTGTATGTCTACCACACGGGACTGTTTCGTTTTGTCGTTCGTGTATGTAGTCTGTTCCTGTTCGTGCGTTCTTCGTCATTTGTAAGTTCTCAAGTCCAGGTCTGTCTACGTTCGTTTTGTTATTTTGTAATCATTTCAAGTGTTCTTCGTGTTTCGTCTGTTTGTAAAAAAATTCATTATGTATTCACAACCCACTGCGCCTTGGTCCGCTCAATCACCACAAGACGACCGTTACAGGGAGGCTATGCTTGTTTTTTTATTAAATAAAACTAAATGGGGAAAAACATTCATGTTTTATGTTTCTAAATACGAAGTATACAGGTACCAAAAGCACATCTTGTTCCATGCCCATATGGGCAGTGTGCGTCATGGTTGGATAGGTATTTCCGCAGTCAAAATTAATGCCTTAACCAACTGCGTTACCACTGCAACAAGCTTTTGGTTAGTCTTAAATATCCCTACCAGCGCTGCCTGAAATTAGCACTTTGGATCATGTGTTTAAGGACACGCCTCAAATATTTCCATCCCTCCCATCTGAGCGAAAGCATGCTGATGTCAGACAGGTAAATTACCAAACCTGGCATTAGGGCTGGAAAATGCCAGTGCACCAGTTTTTACATGATGAAATTGCAAACTAACTCAATGAGTCACATGATGAAATACCAGCCAAAACAGGGACTGATTTCAATTCCCATTGCCAGTGTGATGGCAGGGAGAGGGAATGAAAATTAGAGGCTAGCTGGAGCCACTGGTGTTAAGCACAATTGTTGTTGCTGAAAGAGGACATTATTGGAAAAAGCTTTCGTATCTCTGAGGCTAGCAATGATTTCCTCCGGTTTCCCTCAAACTATTCCATCATTGTGAAGGGGATATATAGCATCTGAATATCCTCTCCGCCTCCCCTCCCTCCTAAATAGAGCAGAATCTATAGAATTAGAGCCATGACCTTGAGTAATAGGATGCAATGCTGCTGACGTAATCAACTAAATTATGGGGGGAAAAGATATAGGATGAAATAATAAACATACATGATGACAGAATGACAGTGAGTTATCTCCTGATGATTTGTAAAAGTCCAAAACAGTGAGCACCCTTCAGTGTGTTCACCACCTTAACACTGCATCCTTAATAAGAAGCTAGAAAAACCCATCAGGTTACAAAACCAATTCTCCATAGCTCCAGGGATCTTCTCTCCTCTGCTATCACTGAATGAGATGTCTTTCACTACACTATATTCTTTAGAGACAACACAATCTGCATAATCAAATCAAGCTCACTGAAATAAAAATGTGTCTTCGAATTGGAAAAACTAGCCAGTACCTATGAGTAGAAAGGCTAAAAGTATTTGGGCACATACAGCATAGTGCCTTCAGGAAGTATTCACACCCTTTGACTTTTTCCACATTTTGTTGTGTTACAGCCTGAATTCAAAATTGATTAAATATTTTTACCTCACCCATCTACACACAATACCCCATAATGACCTTTTTTTTTTTTTTTTTTTTTTCACCTTTATTTAACCAGGTAGGCAAATTGAGAACACGTTCTCATTTACAATTGCGACCTGGCCAATATAAAGCAAAGCAGTTCGACACATACAACAACACATAGTTACACATGGAGTAGAACAAACATACAGTCAATAATACAGTGAAAAATAAGTCTATATACAATGTGAGCAAGTGAGGTGAGATAAGGGAGGTGAAGGCAAATAAAATATATTAATAAATAAAAATATAAAAAAGGCCATGGTGGCGAAGTAAATACAATATAGCAAGTAAAAAAAACACTGGAATGGTTGGTTTGCAGTGGAAGAAGGTGCAAAGTAGAGATAGAAATAATGGGGTGCAAAGGAGCAAAATAAATAAATACAGTAGGTAAAGAGGTAGTTGTTTGGGCTAAATTATAGATGGGCTATGTACAGGTGCAGTAATCTATGAGCTGCTCTGACAGCTGGTGCTTAAAGCTAGTGAGGGAGATAAGTTTTTCCAGTTTCAGAGATTTTTGTAGTTCGTTCCAGTCATTGGCAGCAGAGAACTGGAAGGAGAGGCGGCCAAAGGAAGAATTGGTTTTGGGGGTGACCAGAGAGATATACCTGCTGGAGCACGTGCTACGGGTGGGCGTTGCTATGGTGACCAGCGAGCTGAGATAAGGGGGGACTTTACCTAGCAGGGTCTTGTAGATGACCTGGAGCCAGTGGGTTTGGCGACGAGTGTGAAGCGAGGGCCAGCCAACGAGAGCGTACAGGTCGCAGTGGTGGGTAGTATATTGGGCTTTGGTGACAAAACGGATGGCACTGTGATAGACTGCATCCAATTTATTGAGTAGGGTTTTGGAGGCTATTTTGTAAATGACATCACCGAAGTCGAGGATTGGTAGGATGGTCAGTTTTACAAGGGTATGTTTGGCAGCATGAGTGAAGGATGCTTTGTTGCGGAATAGGAAGCCGATTCTAGATTTAACTTTGGATTGGAGATGCTTGATGTGAGTCTGGAAGGAGAGTTTACAGTCTAACCAGACACCTAGGTATTTGTAGTTGTCCACATATTCTAAGTCAGAGCCGTCCAGAGTAGTGATGTTGGACAGGCGGGCAGGTGCAGGCAGCGATCGGTTGAAGAGCATGCATTTAGTTTTACTTGTATTTAAGAGCAATTGGAGGCCACGGAAGGAGAGTTGTATGGCATTGAAGCTCGCCTGGAGGGTTGTTAACACAGTGTCAAAAGAAGGGCCAGAAGTATACAGAATAGTGTCGTCTGCGTAGAGGTGGATCAGAGACTCACCAGCAGCAAGAGCGACATCATTGATGTATACAGAGAAGAGAGTCGGTCCACCCTTTTGCAGATTTATTGAAAATTGAAATACAGAAATATCTAATTTATATAAGTATTCACACCCTAGAGTCAATACATGTAAGAATCACCTTTGGGAAATATTACAGCAGTTAGTCTTTCTGGTTAAGTCTGTGTAAAAGCTTTGTACCCCTGGATTGTACAATATTTGCACATTACTATCTTCAAAACTCTTCAAGCTTTGTCAAATTGGTTGTTGATCATTGCTAGACAGTGTTGCCATAGATTTTCAAGCAGATTTAGGTAAAAGCTGTAACTAGGCCACTCAGGAACATTCAATGTCATCTTGATAAGCAACTCCAGTGTATATTTGGCCTTATGTTTTAGGTTATTTTCCTGCTGAAAGGTGCATTTGTCTCCCAGGAAAATAGACTGAAGCATGTTTTCCAAATATTGTACAATCCAGGTGTGCAAAGCTCTTAGAGACTTACCCAGAAAGACTCACAGCTGTAGTCGCTGCCACATGTATTGGCTCAGTGGTGTGAAAACTTACGTAAATTAGATATTTATGTATTTCATTTTAATTACATTTGTAGAAAAAAATCGAAAAACATGTTTTTACTTTGTCGTTATGGGGTTTTGTGTGTAGATGGGTGAGAGGAAAAAATATATTTAATAAAACATTTTATTCAGGCTGTTACACAACAAAATGTGGAATAAGTCAAGGGGTATGAATACTTTCTGAAGGCACTGTAGCTATTAGGTTATTATCAAGTCTACAAGAGTATTGGACCTTATTGGAATGTCAAACAATAAAACACAATACTGTGTGCATTTTCAAGACAAAGTGGAACAAAAACCTTGTGCCCTCTGTTACTTCCAACATAATACTTTAATAATTCAGGACTGGTTAAATGACTGAGAAACAGTCAAAGTAAAGGAGGGGAATAAAGATCGAGATAAAGAAAGGCAGCGTGAGCCTGCAGTAACCAATATGTCTGTGGAAATGCTGCAGCTTTACAGGGCCCATCCATCAGGAGGAACTGCTGTTCTGCTGTACATTAAAAGGCATTTCCACCATCTCCTCAGTTCACAGGCTCTATCACCAGGGAGGTGGAACTGTCACGTGTCCTTCAAGCCAACCACAAGTAACCCTACACATGTAAATGTAACACATTTGTCAATACAGCTGGTGATATCTTATACATTTCTTATAATGTACAAACAGTAGAATGCAATAGAGAGCTGTCAGTGTATGCCTACATAGTATACATAGGCAGTGGTTGAACTGGGATTTGGGAGATGGGGGGGGGCCCTAGTTCAGGGACATGCGGGGAGATGGGATTTTGTAAAAAATTCACTAACCTAAAGAATATACAAGAAAAGTACATTTGATAGCATACTACAGGCTATTTATTATAGGGGAATTTCACCCTGGGGGAGCCCTGGGATTGTTTTGATCATGTCCAAGGGATTTCTAGGTCAGTAAGATGTGTTTCAGACATCATTGGCCACGAAGAGGGTGGGACTGGGCTTCACGCGCCGAACGATACACCCTATGACAACTTCCGGTGTATTGGGAGGGTGAGATCTGAAAATAAATGTAGTCCTGCTTTTTGGCATTTCGTGAAACCTCTATGTGATACTGATCGCACTGTACATTTTTTGGTGTGTAAATAAGGTTGTCCTTGTTTGATAGAGCCATTGGATGTCTTCCAGCGATGTTCCTATCGGCAGATTCATTGCTAATTATACAAGGTGACACATATTTTCCAGTTTCTGAAAGATTACAACTTGTGTGGGGCAGTGCTTCATGCTCTGGCCCTGTCACTCCCCCAAGGTGGGCTTTTTTGAAAGGGAGGCGGACACTAACAAAATAAATAATTTGTGCAAAACTGAAAGAACTAACCAGACCGCAATGGCTTAAAGTGATTTCTTTCATCAACACGAATTTGACTATGGAGCATTTTTCATGTTCTATTTGCTACATGGTGAAATTCAACCATATGTTTCAGGAAACTAGGCGTATGTCGCGGGTCACTACTTCACAGGAGAGCCATTTGAATGTAAACTTTTTATTTTATAAAAATGTGTTTTTTGGCAGAAATACCTTCTCGAACATGTGAACTTTCATGTGCCTTAATAACAAACTTGTATGTCATCTGTAAATACGAATACAATTGTTAAATTACAAACCTAGTTGGTTTAGCCACAGAAAAAGTCAGCAACCTTCCCACTAGCCATTGATTGGCTGAGATAATGAGTGGGCTGGACATGCCGAGAGATGAGTTTGGATTGGTCTACAATAAGGCACGCTTCTGTCTATATGAGCTGGTCAGCATGTCTAGGTAATCCTCTCTAACGCAGCTTTTTTGAACGTATTGCGTAGTAAAACTGCATAAGCCTAATGTCAAGCTAAAGTGTACTGTTAGCTAGCTAACGTTAGCTGGCTGGCTCGCTATCTAACGTTATGTGTATGCTCTCCACTTTCTGGAGGACCGAGTTTTGAAATCAGCGAAATTTCGAGTATGATAGCTAAGGAGATGGAGAAAACACCTGTCTCCTGATCTCTCTGGATCTCCTCTCCTTTAATTTATGACAGGGTGTGAGCTGTCAAACTGGCCCAGTTCCCTCCTCCCTTCTGTGGGTTAGAGAAGATCTGATTTGACCAATTGGGTCATGACAGCCATATCTTCCTATTAGGCTATATATTGTTCTAAATGTAATCTCTGTACCTGTACACTTGTAAGCCTACCCTAATGTAGATGTTATGCTGACACAGTTCAACTGTAGTTCAAACTGTACAATAGAGTATCATGTATTACCTTTTTTTGTCTTACTGACAATACTGTGTGGTGCCTGGGCTTCTTCCTGGAGTGGATTCTAGATACAGAGAAACAGAATTATTGAATTATAATTTTTTTCAAAACTAATTCATCATTGGATAACATGCTGTTGATTCCATCCCAACCCAAAGTATGTCATATCTGTCTAGGCACCAACTAATTATGTGCTTTATCTGCGCAGACTAATAATATAGTTGAACATTTGGCAAAGAGACCCCTCCTTAGTCCTTATGCTTAATTAATTTGGTAAATGTAATTCTAGGTTTTTATTGTTCCAGATATATTTAACGATACTGGGATTAGCTTTCTGAAAAAAGGACTGAGATGTGTCAGGGAATATTTTGAAATAGACTGTTTAATTGAGGGAGGATATTCATTTGGACTACATTAATCACGCCAAAAACAAAAAGTTTGATAAAACAGACCAGTTTGCCAGATCCTGCTTAATTTTTGTGAGCAAAGGCACATCATTTGAAGAGAACTGGTCTTTAAGGTCCGGTGTGACATACTGTATATGCCCAAGTATTTGAAAGCCCGTTTCGGGCCAATCGGAATGGGGATATTGATTATAAATGGATGGTAGAGGCGATAAAGGTAAAGCCATGGATTTCCACACTTTATTTTGTACCCTGATAGGCTACCATATATATCAGATATGCAATGGTGTAAAGTACTTAAGTAAAAAATACTTGAAAGCAGTAATTAAAAACGTTTTTGTGGTATCTGTCATTTACTATCCATATTTTTAACTACTTTTATTTTTACTTCACTACATGTCTTCAGAAAATAACGTACTTTTTACTCCATACATTTTCCCTGACACACAAAAGTACTTGTCACATTTTGAAATCTTAGCAGGACAGGAACATGGTTCAATTCACACACTTATCAAGAGAACATCCCACATATGCTTTGTTGGAGTGTGCCCCTAGCTATCCGTGAAAAAAAAATGTTTTAAATGGTTCCGGTTGGTTTGCTTAATATAAGGATTTTGAAATTATTTAAACTTTTACTTTCGATACTTAAGTATAAAACTTTTAATCAAGTGGTATTTTACTTTTAATTGGGTCATTTTGTATTAAGGTATCTTTACTTTGAATCAAGTATGACAATTGGGTACTTTTTCCACCACTGCATATACACTACAAGACCAATGTGTACACCTGCTCATCGAACATCTCATTCCAAAATCATGGGCATTAATATGTAGTTGGTCCTCCCTTTGATGCTATAACAGCAGCCACTCTTCTAGGAAGGATTTCCACTAGATGTTGGAAAATTGCTGCGGGGACTTGCTTCCATTCAGCCACAACAGCATTAGTGAGGTCGGGCACTGATGTTGGGCGATTAGGCCTGGCTAATAGTCGGCGTTCCAATTCATCCCAAAGGTGTTCGATTGAGTTGAGGTCAGGGCTCTGTGCAGGCCAGTCAAGTTCTTCCACACCATGCTGAAACAGGAAATGGGCTTTCCCCAAATTTGGAAGCACAGAATCATCTAGAATGTCATTGTATGCTGTAGAGTTGAGATTTCCCTTCACTGAAACTAAGGTGCCTAGCCCAAACCATGACAAACAACACCAGACCATTATTCCTCCTCCACCAAACTTTAGAGTTGGCACTATGCATTTGGGCAGGTAGCATTCTCCTGGCATCCGCCAAACACAGATTCGTCTGACAGACTGCCAGATGGTGAAGCGTGATTCATCACTCCAGAGAACGTGTTTCCACTGCGCCAGAGTCCAATGGCGGCTAGCTTTACATCACTACAGCCGACGCTTGGAATTGTTCATGGTGATCTTAGGCTTGTGTGCGGCTGCTCTGCAATGGAAACCCATTTCATTAAGCTCCAGGCGAACAGTTATTGTGGTGACGTTGCTTCCAGAGGTAGTTTGGAACTCAGTAGTGGGTGTTGCAACCGAGCAGACGTGTAAAGCTCTTCAGCATTCGGCGGTCCCGTTCTGTGAGCTTGTGTGGCATACCACCTCAAAGCTGAGCCGTTGTGGCTCCTAGACGTTTCCACTTCACAATAACTGCAATAAAAGTTGACCGGGGCAGCTCTGGCAGGACAGAAATCTGAGGAACTTACTTGTTGGAAAGGTGGCATCCTACTGTATGACGGTGCCACATTGAAAGTTGCTTTTTTCTATATTTTCACTATTTTCTACATTGTAGAATAATAGTGAAGATATCAAAATTCCGAAATAACACATGGAATCATGTAGTAACCAAAAAAGTGTTAAAGAAATCTAAATATATTTTAGATTCTTCAAAGTAGCCACCCTTCGCCTTGACAGCTTGATGTCTTCACTATTATTATACGATGCAGAAGATAGTAAAAATAAAGAGAAACCCTTGAGTGAGTAGGTGTGTCCAAACCTTTCACTGATAATGTACATTCAGAAAGTATTCGGACATCTTCACTTTTTCCACATTTTGTTACGTTACAACCTTATTCTAAAATGGATTAAATAGTCCCCCCCCCTCAATCTACACACAATATATGATAATGACCAAGGAAAAAATGTTTTTTAGATATTATTGCAAATGTATTGCAAATAAAAAACTGAAACATTACATTTACATAAGTTTTCAGACCATTTACTCAGAAGCACTTTTGGCAGCGATTACAGCCTTGATTCTTCTTGGCTATGAAGCTACAAGCTTGGCACACCTGTATTTGAGGAGTTTCTCCCATTCCTCTCTGCAGATCCTCTCAAGCTCTGTCAGGTTAGAGCGGGAGCATCACTGCAAAGCTATTTTCAGGTCGCTCCAGAGATGTTCGATCGGGTTCAAGTCCGGGCTCTGGCTGGGCCAATAAAGAACATTCAGACTTTTCCCGAAGCCACTCCTGCGTTGTCTTGGCAGTGTGCTTAGGGTAGCTGTCCTGTCGGAAGGTGAACCTTCACCCTAGTCTGAGGTCCTGAGTGCTCTGGAGCAGGTTATCATAAAGGATCTCTCTGTACTTTTCTCCGTTCATTTTCCCTCGATCCTGACTAGCCTCGCAGTGCCTGCCGCTGAAAAACATCCCCACAGCATGATGCTGCCATCACCATGCTTCACCGTAGGGATGGTGCCAGGTTCCCTCCAGACATGACGCTTGGCATTCAGGCCTAAGAGTTCAATCTTGGTTTCATCAGACCAGAGAATCTGGTTTCTCATGGTCTGAGAGTCCTTTAGGTGCCTTTTGGCAAACTCCAATCGGGCTGTCATGTGCCTTTTACTGAGGAGGCTTCCGTCTGGCCACTCTACCATAAAGGCCTGATTGGTGGAGTGCTGTAGAGCTGGTTGACTTTCTGGAAGGTTCTCCGATCTCCACAGAGGAACTCTGGAGCTCTGTCAGAGTGACCATCGGGTTCTTGGTCACCCTCCTGACCAATGCCCTTCTCCCCCGATTGTTCAGTTTGGCCGGGCGGACAGCTCTTGGAAGAGTCTTGGTGGTTCCAAACTTCTTCCATATAAGAATTATGGAGGCCACTGTGTTCTTGGGGACCTTCAATACTGCAGAAATGAGTTGGTACACTTTCCCAGATCTGTGCCTCGACACAATCCTGTCTCGGGGGCTCTACGGACAATTCCTTCGACCTCATGGCTTGGTTTTTGCTCTGACATGCACTGTCAACTGTGGGACCTTATAAAGATAGGTATGTGCCTTTCCAAATCATGTCCAAACAATTGAATTTACCGCAGGTGGACTCCAATCAAGCTCCAATCAAGCTGTAGAAACATCTCATGGATCACTATTTGACCAATCAGGACCTGTATACGACTGCGTGTCAAATAATAATTTAACGCATTCATTAATTTTTTACGTAGTTATTACACATTGATTACACTATCACTCGTATTTTATGTCACAACAATTATCGGTACGTATGATATGATGCTGGTAAAGTGCTGGTCATTAAAAAAAAGCTAGCTAGCTATATGGATGCAAACGGTGTAGTTCTTCCCCCAAAACATAGCAAAACGACATTTGTTTCAGTAGCTATATAGTTAGCTAACTATAAATCTAGGTGTCATCTAAAATAACCCTAATTTATAAGACAGTTCTTATTTGATTAATGGTGGTCGGACCCATCTATGTGAAGCTAGCCACAATAAGGATCACCCACAATAGTGGACTTTGCGGTTAGCCTTTAAAATAAAGGTATGGCATAATTCTACTATTTGTATTCATTTGCGTCACTGTCAATGACACTTTTATTTTGAAAGCAAAGCGCAAATTCCACTATTGTGCCTAATCCTTATTGTGGCTAGCTTCACAACACATAACCCGGTCCGGTCGAGCCTCACAAGCCAGATAAAGCTAGCTGGCTGCTTAAAACGTTAGCTTTGGGCAACAGGGTTAAATAGCTGGCTAGCTATTTATTTTCCTGAACTGAAGTTCAATTTCAATAGGTGAACAAGAAACCTAGCTAATACTTACTCAGAAGGATTCTTAAATCATTGCTAAGAATAATGAAAATGACTGCAGTTTCTACTGGTCATTGTTTTCAGACTGGTTGTATTGGTGCTAGCTAGGTACCTAGCTAAAGCTAGCTACCCCAGAAGTTGCAGTTGAAAAAATTATGCTTTATTACGAAAGCGGTATTGTAAACACATCGTTCGTGGCCAGTAGGACATCATCTGAAAAATAGCGCACTTGGTAGGGTGTACCGGTGCTCGACCAGTCGCTGAAAGCCAACATCACCCACGACAGAGAACGATTGATTGTCAAGGGCAATGACTTCCATTATCTTGGCTTAAATGGATTTCGACTTTGAGTTGTCTTGCTGAAATGTTCTTACTAATTCAAATGACTGCTCGACTTGTTGACTGCTCAAGCCACACAGCAGACATTGTGGGCTAGGTTAGGAATGCTGTGTTGCACATGTAGAGCAAAATTTTACGTGGCATCATTACGTCCTGTACCTACGTTATATAGGTATGCATGGTAGCTTTGACATCGGTTTTTAACATCGGCGTTAAACTAGACATCGGGCCGATACCGATGTTGGCATTTTTAGCTAATATCGTCCTATTCCGATATCTTCACCGATATATATTGTGCATTTCTAAAACAAACTACACGCATGGTATGTATTTTTATGGGGCACATGTCATACAAACTACATTCAAAAGTTTGTTTTATAAAATTAAGAATTTCAAATGTCATGATGTATCCTTGTGTGTAGTAATTTCACATACATTTTTTTTTATTGAGACAAAGCCTTTTCATTGTTAAAATAGGCCTATGATATTATTTTCCTTAAATTAATACTCTCACAATATTCTAATACTAACGTCCATTCGGATAGTTGAATAACCGTGCCCATCCCTAGTGTGGATATGTATAAAAGCAAATCATAAGCAAATGAGATTCTATGTTCTTCATCTCTCACGAAAATGCCTCATGTCCTTATTGCCTCAGCCATGGTTCTATGACCAATGAGAACAGTCCAGGCAACAGAGGACAGCGTTGGCGACAACCCCTACCGGTAGAAAATCTTTCTGATAGGTTACCATTTGTGTTAACTGTTGATGATGGATCAGAGTACAGTAATTTTACTAAATTAATAAAATGGTAACCCAGATTCACCTTTTCTAGTGCAGCGAACAAGAATTCTCCCTCAACTCTGTCCAAAGTGTCACGCCCTGACCTTAGTTCCTTTTTTATGTCTCTATTTTGGTTTGGTCAAGGCGTGAGTTGGGGTGGACATTCTATGTTTTCTATTTCTATGTGTTTGGCCTGGTATGGTTCCCAATCAGAGGCAGCTGTCGATCGTTGTCTCTGATTGAGAACCATACTTAGGTAGCCTTTTCCCACCTGGTGTTTGTGGGTAGTTGTTTTGTGTGTCTGCACCAGCCAGAACTGTTTCGGTCGTTATCTTTGTTATTTTTGTTATTTTATTGTTCATTTAATAAATATGGACACGTACCACGCTGCACCTTGGTCCTCCCCTTCCAACAGCCGTTACACAAAGCCTTTTCGGCATCGAGAGAGACAATGAGTGTGGCGTCTTTATTCCTGCCAAGAATGTTTATGTTATTCAAAGTGCATCTTACTTAAAGCAGATTGGTCTAAACTTAGAGCACTCTAATGGATTTTTGTGTTTTTTTTAGTAACAAGCTCATTTAGTCAATTTTCTTTCAAATATATCATTAAGAACAGGCATAAAGATATGCCATATTTCAGGCCGAAACTTCTTAGCCATCTAGACCAGTTGGTTTTCCAGAGGGCATTGCCTTAATAGCTTCCCAAACCTCTTCAGAAGTAAAGGGGGCATTCAATCTAGGCTCTTCCGATATAGTGGGTAAAGTGATCTTATTCAGAAATGTTGTGATTTCGTCAGTCGCTCCTGTATATTGAGAAGTATAAAAGATTTATAGAAGTTACCAAATGTATTATTGATAAGCAATAGATCATAAGTAGTGGAGCCATCCTTGTAGACTTAATAGATATTTCACTCTATTCTTTTTTAAGTTGGTGCAAGTAGACGGCCTGGCTCTCATTTGGATCATAGGTGCAGGGTCTCGGCCCCGGCCCAATTTAACCCCTGTACATAAGCTACATTTCATTGGCGGGGCTGAATTTGTCATGACTGTAACTAGCCATTCATGCATTTTCTGTCACCATTTTTTTATTTTACCCCTTTTCTCCCCAATTTCGTGGTATCCAATTGGTAGTTAGTCTTGTCTCATCGCTGCAACTCCCATACGGATTCAGGAGAAGCGAAGATCGAGAGCCGTGAGTCCTCCAAGCTACTCCAAAACACGACCCAACCAAGTCGCACTGCTTCTTGACCCGGAAGCCAGCCACACTAATGTGTCGGAGGAAACACTGTACACCTGGCGACAGTGTCAGCGTGCATACGCCCGGCCCGCCACAGGAGTCGCTAGAGCGCGATGGGACAAGGACATCCCTGCCGGGTAAACCCTCCCCTAACCCGGGCGACGCTTGGCCAATTGTGCGCCGCCCCATTGGTCTCCAGGTCGTGGCCGGCTGCGACAGAGCCTGGGAGGCTTTCTGTCACTATTTGAGAGAACCTCAGCAAGCTACCATGCAATACAATAGAAGCCGGAAGTTTACATACACCTTAGCCAAATACATTTAAACTCAGTTTTTCACAATTCTTGACATTTAATACTTGTAAAAATTCCCTGTTGTAGGTCAGTTAGGATCACCAGTTTATTTTAAAAATGTGAAATGTCAGAATAATAGTAGAGCATGAGTTATTTCAGCTTTTATTTCTTTCATCACATTGCCAGTGGGTCAGAAGTTTACATACACTCAATTAGTATTTGGTAGCATTGCCTTTAAATTGTTTAACTTGGGTCAAACGTTTCAGGTAGCCTTCCACAAGCTTCCAGGAATAAGTTGGGTGAATTTTGGCCCGTTCCTCCTGACAGAGCTGGTGTAACTGAGTCAGGTTTGTGGGCCTCCTTGCACACACACACACTTTTTCAGTTCTGTCTACAGGATTGAGGTCAGGGCTTTGTGATGGCCACTCCAATACCTTGACTGTTGTCCTTTGGCCATTTTGCAACAACTTTGGAAGTATGCTTGGGGTCATTGTCCAATTGGAAGACCCATTTGCCATCTATTTTGTTAAGTGCACCAGTCCCTCCTGCAGCAAAGCACCCCCCAAAACATGATGCTGCCACCCCTGTGCTTCACGTTTGGGATGGTGTTTTTTGGCTTGCAAGCCTCCCCTGTTTTCCTCCAAACACAACGATGGTCATTATGGCCAAACAGTTCTATATTTGTTTCATCATTTCATTAATTTCTCCAAAAAGTACGATCTTTGTCCCCATGTGCAGTTGCAAACCGTAGTCTGGCTTTTTTATGGCGGTTTTGGAGCAGTGGCTTCTTCCTTGCTGAGAGGCCTTTCAGGTTATGTTGATATACGACTCGTTTTACTGTGGATATATATACACACTTTTGTACCCATTTCCTCCAGCATCTTCACAAGGTCCTTTGCTGTTGTTCTGGGATTGATTTGCACTTTTCGCACCAAAGTATGTTCATCTCTAGGAGACAGAACGCGTCTCCTTCCTGAGCGGTATGACGGCTGTGTGGTGTTTATACTTACGTACTATTGTTTGTACAGATGAACGTGGTACCTTCAGGCGTTTGGAAATTGCTGGATGAACCAGACTTGTGGAGGTCTTTAAAAAAAAATTGTCTGATTTCTTTTGATTTTCCCATGTCAAGCAGAGGCACTGATAGATAGGCCTTGAAATACATCCACAGGTACACCTCCAAATGACTGAAATTATATCAATTAGCCTATCAGAAACTTCTAAAGCCATAAGCTGTTTGAAGGCACAGTCAACTTAACGTATATAAACTTCTGACCCACTGGAATTGTGATACAGTGAAATAATCTGTCTGTAAAGAATTGTTGGAAAAATGACTTGTGTCATGCACAAAGATGTCCTAACCGACTTGACAAAACTGTGGTTAAAAAACTAGTTTTAATGACTCCAACCTAAGTGTATGTAAAATTCCAACTTCAACTGTAGGCATATGTATTTTTATTTTTTTTAACCTTTATTTAACTAGGCAAGTCAGTTAAGAACAAATTCTTATTTACAATGATGGCCAAACCCGGATGGGATTCATAATAAATACAAATACAAATATTCCCAATGACTGCCGGATGTGATACAGCCTGGATTCGAACCAGGGACTGTAGTGACACCTCTTGCACTGAGATGCAGTGACTTAGACCGCCGCGCCACTCGGGAACCCAGTATCCTTCATACACTGCCCACACTGCCTGCTTGGGATTTAATCAAACAACTTAGCTGATGGATTCTACAGAGGGGGATGCCTGGCAACTCAAATCAAGATGAAACTGTTGTCAACACAGTGAAGAGGACAAAGAGTATGTTAGCTTCACCAGATTGAATTAAGGTGAATCCCTCAAGATAGAGATTCATTCAGCATACATATTGTTTAGATGAGCAGAACTGTATTGATGTTCTGTATTCCCAATCATATTACTCTTCTTTACCGAGCTAATTCCATTCCGTTACAGGCGGTTCACAACTCAGTTCATAATTACCACAGTACCGAATTACTATGTAACTTGCTAAAGTAATTGGATTACAGCGACAAACAGAGCTGTGTTATTATAGCATAAATCCATCATACGAGGTTCCCACAGTTGGGTGCATGAGGAAACAACAATATGTTTTAAATAAACATCCAGATAAGACAACAAAATCTGCAATAAAGTTAAAGTCCTACTCCATTTTTCATTTCAGCTCATCAACTGATTTACTTAAAGTGGGGCTAAACTTCCTGATTCAGCCTTGTTTCAATACTCCTCATTAGGAATGAATGAGATTTGGGTTTTGGAGGCATGCGTAGACCTGGGTGGCTCTTGTGTGTGTGTTCGAACGTGTGAAGCGCTTGTACTTTCAAAAAACAGTACACACTTAGTCACTCACCCTTCTAGATAACTTAGTAAAATAGTCTAACCTTGTGTCTGGAAATAGCCTAGACTAGCTAGTAAGCTAGCCAACTTCTTTCGCCAATTAGCGTCAGTCGGTCGGTGTGCGACCGAGGCAAAGTTGGTTTGTCTTTGGATATCCTATCTGTGGAGATAGTTAGGGTCCGTCAAAAAATGTAAATTGGATAATATTTTCATTTTGCATACCTTGAAGTCTCATTCAATGTTTTCAATATTTACATTTCTACAATTGATAGTTGGTTTGAGATTTTTAAGTCATTGAAATTTGGAGCTAACATTTTTTCATATTGTCCCAAGTACATAATATACAGACGGTCCTTAACTATCCCCATAGGGATATTGAATGTCAAACCAAATTGACCATGGGCATTACGATCGGGTCCCGTGCAGCTGTGCGGAGGATTGAAATAAACACAACCCAAGGAAACCTGTTAAGGTATGCCTAACCTACATTCTGTGACATACAATTTTTTCCTAATTATCTCGCAAATCTCAGTTTTGGACGAGACTGACCTTATGACCAAAATTATTATTTTAAAGTTATTAAAGTTATTTACACTTTATAGTACATTTTGACACTAGAATAAATGTTTCTGACTCATATCGATGCCACATTTATTTATGTATTTTTACTTAACATTTATTTAACTAGGCAAGTCATTTAAGAACTAAATCTTATTTACAATGACGGCCTGCCAAAAAGAAAAAGGCCTCCTGCTGGGATAAAACATTTTAATATAGGACAAAACACACATTACGACAAGAGAGACACCACAACACTATATACTGTAAATATACCTAAGACAACAACATAGCATGGCAGAAACGCATGGTAGCTACACAACATGGCAGCAGCACAAAACATGGTACAAACATTAATGGGCACAGACAATAGCACAAAGGCAAGAAGATAGAGACAACAATACATCACACGAAGCAGCCACAACGGTCAGTAAGAATGTCCATGATTGAGTCTTTGCATTTTATTTGTAAGTATTTTTTTATTTAACCTTTATTTAACTAGGCAAGTCAAATTGTGATTTACAATGACAATGACGGCCAAACCCTAACCTGGACAACGCTGGGCCAACTGTGCGCCTCCCTATGGGACTCCCAATCAAGGCCGGTTGTGATACAGCCTGAATGAAGAGATGGAAATAAAACTGTCCAGTTTGAGTGTTTTTTGCAGCTTGTTCCAGTCGCTAGCTGCAGCGAACTGAAAAGAGGAGCGACCCAGGGATGTGTGCTTTTGCGACCTTTAACAGATGTGACTGGCAGAACAGATGTTGTATGTGGAGGATGAGGGCTACAGTAAGTATCTCAGATAGGGGGAGAGTGAGGCCTAAGAGGGTTTTAAATAAATGAGCATCAACTAGTGGGTCTGTATTCAAAAGTTCAAAGTTACTTTTTTGGTTCAGTTGCACTTTAAGAAAAGGCACATCTCAGTAGGTGGTCCAAGGGTCATCTGGCATGGCAAAAGTGTGTTTGTGGGGGGTGGTTCTTTCCTATTTTGTTCTCTATTGCTTCTGAAGCACGGGAGAGGCCAATGACATCAGACCAACTTCTTGAATGACCTACTCCATGAAGTTTGCACTTTGGACTAAACACTATTTTGAAAAAATAAAAATCCCTTAACGCAGAAATCCTTAGGTCTTGGGCAATTGTATGTCGCCCCACTTCTTGTGTAGTGTTTTCACTTTGAATGAAAACAAGGGGGTTGAGCCCTTGGGCTGGCCTTCTGGGCTAGATGTGTCTTTGTGCCAATCCCGCCTATTTGAATGACCCTGCTGCCCTGGAGCTGGAAGTGAAAGTCACTTGCAACGTAATGTTACAGCCGCCAGAAACAAAAAGAGCAGAAGAAGCCAACAAGAATCATTCTCGGTTCTTGGATCTGAATCAACTCGACCCCAAAAGAGAAAAAGTAGTGAGAAAAAGACTGCTCATGACCAATCCATAAACCGGATAAACATTGGAATTAATTGTAGGAAAGTGTGGGTTTGCGTTTTGCCTGCTAGCTACGTTAGCTGCTAACCTTTGTGTGTTCAATGTTCAAGCTAGCTAACAAGGCTACTTAGCTAGCTAGCTTGCTAACATCTTCTGTATTCTGACTGTTTTGTACTCAAATGAATCTAATAGCATCATGTAGCTACACTTCATAAAACCCACAAGATGACCAATACCTTTATTTTAACTAACTCTGGTTAGCTAGCTATGCAGATTGTTGATATTGTAATGACCCGGCTGGGTCATTAAAGAGAAAAGAGACGGACTCCAGGTGTACAGGTCAGAACACAGGTTTATTCCTAAACTGGGCTATTGTTCAGGCCACAGCCCACGCCGCTAATGCCGAACGTACACAATTATACATGTCGAGTTAAGGTCACTCTCATAGGAACAGATCAAGGCCCGAACAGAAGAGAGAGATATGAGACACTCATCCCTCTTTATGCATTTCCAAATCCCGCGGGATTACCCATCATACCCCCCCAACCTTTCCATCTGTCCTGACATATTTAACCCCTGCTAGTAGCCATGAGAGCCATAACACACCCACAAACACAGAACACAATACCGGGTCGTTACATAGCCCCCCCCTTTCTAAACCCTAGCCCCTAGGCTTACACAACAAAATCCTTAAAACGACCCGGAGGTCGCATCAGTCTCTTGGGCCTCCCCGTGACTCTCCCCGGTGAACCCCCAGAACACTCCTCTGCCCCAATGTCATTTCCAGCGCCCTCCGAAGAAGCAGCCCCCTCCCCAGGCTCAGGTTGCGCTAGAGTCTCCTCGTTAGACTGTTCCCGTGGGCTCACATCAGAGACCTCACTCCCATTCCCTACCGTTTTCCTCCCTCTGTAGGGTGCCAATCGATCCCGGTGGACCACCACCTTCCTGCTCCGTGGAGGGACCTCCACCCGGTACGTCACCTCCCCCACTCTCTCTATCACCAGACACGGCCCCACCCATGCACTGTCCAGCTTTGGGCACCGCCCCTTCTTGCGCGTGGGGTTGTGAAGCCACACACAGTCTCCCGCTCCAAAGTGCCTCCCCCTAGCGCGCGAGTCGTAGTGGCGCTTTTGGCGCACCCCTGCGTTCTCGAGTTGCTCTCTTGCGAAGGTGTGAGCCGCTTCTAACCGGTTCTGCAGACGACACACATAGTCCGGGCCAGGCAAAACCCGGTCGCCACTATCAGGAGGGTGGCCAAACGTCAGTTCGGCTGGGGTGCGCAACTCACGACCTAACATTAGTAGTGCTGGGGAGCACGCAGTCGATTCTTGAACAGCCGACCTACACGCCATAAGAATAAACGGTAAGTGGGTGTCCCAATCTCTCTGGTGTTTTGAGGTAACGATGGCCAGCTGCTGTGCTAATGTTCTGTTGAATCTTTCCACCAGCCCATCACTCTGGGGGTGAAGCGGAGTAGTGCGCGTCTTCTCCGCGCCTAACCGTCTACACAACTCTGTGAACACCCGTGACTCGAAGTTTCTCCCCTGGTCGCTGTGAATAGACTGTGGCACCCCGAACCGACTGATTATTCCCCCCACCAACGCATCAGCTACTGTCCCCGCCTCCTGGTCTGGGAGAGCGTAAGCCTCCGGCCACTTGGTGAAGTAGTCAATAGCGGTTAGAATCCACCTGTTACCGCTGTCTGTGGTTGGAAACGGCCCTACTATGTCTACCCCCAGTCTCTCCATGGGCTCCCCTACTGGGAATTGTTGTAGGAGGGCGTGTGACTGACCTGGAGGTCCTTTTTTAGCAGCACACTCATCGCACTGCCTACAAAAGTCCTCAACATCCCTCCTGTGCCTGGCCCAATAGAAGCCTTTACGCATGCGCTTTAACATTTTGGAGACCCCAAAATGCCCTGCGCCTACTCCCCCATGAAGCTGCTGTAACACGCTCCCCTGCAGCCTTTTGGGCACCACTACCTGTCACGTAATTTCTCCAGTCGCTGGCTTTTTTCACCCCCTCTGGAGCACTCCCTCAGCCACTCTAAGGACTGTGAATTTAGCCCACAGTCCTTTGGTGACTGGTGATAGAGGGGCTACGTCCCCCCACGGCGGTCGTCTTCTCTCTTCCACCCACCGCAGCACAGGACGCAGCTCTGCGTCCTCCTCCTGGCGACGCCTCCACTAGCGCACCGTAGTCGCCCCTATCGTCCGGGGCTAGCGTTAGCAGGCATTCCGACGCCTCCTCCGCCAGGCTCAGGGCAAGCTGTAACGCTTTCGTCTCGTCAGACCACCTCCCGGCTCTAGCCAACAACTCGAATTGAGTGAAAAAAACTTCCCATTTACCTTGTCCATTGAACTTTGGTAGTTTAGCCGCTACCGTGGCTAATGGCAATAGGTCGCCGCCATCTCTGTTTACATAAGCAGGCCCAGCCATTTCCGCACCCGGTGACGTCGATATCCCCGTCGCCGTGACGTCTGCTCTCGAGCGATGTGAAGGAAAACCCGCCAGTTCTGCCATCTTGCTGACTGACAATTTAACTCCCGCCAAGTGGCTCTCAAGCCCCTCCACGGCAGTCGCCGCCTGACCCTCCCGACCGGGTACCCCCGAGCTCACAACGGACACTTTGTCCAACTCTTCCTTAATTTTCCGCCTCGCCCCAGGCATCATGACCGTAGATGCGAGTCACGCTAAAGCCAACCCGGCCTATACTGAACAGCTAACTCGCCTAGTCTCGATCCCTTAGTTCGAAAGCACTTCTGACACCAATGTAATGACCCGGCTGGGTCATTAAAGAGAAAAGAGACGGACTCCAGGTGTACAGGTCAGAACACAGGTTTATTCCTAAACTGGGCTATTGTTCAGGCCACAGCCCACGCCGCTAATGCCGAACGTACACAATTATACATGTCGAGTTAAGGTCACTCTCATAGGAACAGATCAAGGCCCGAACAGAAGAGAGCGATATGAGACACTCATCCCTCTTTATGCATTTCCAAATCCCGCGGGATTACCCATCATACCCCCCCAACCTTTCCATCTGTCCTGAAATATTTAACCCCTGCTAGTAGCCATGAGAACCATAACACACCCACAAACACAGAACACAATACCGGGTCGTTACAATATGATAGTGTTTTGTTTGCAGATGATAATGCTAGCTAGCTAGGTGATTGGGCCAGGACCACCCTAAAAAAATGCATCTTGCTATACAATTCGGTACAGAAACATCACACAAACATGTATTTCTCAGGGGGCGATACTGGTGGAGACAGTCTGATTTCGAGGGAACCTGAGGCTGCATATACATTGTGGTTATGCAAACGTCAACGCTGAAAGAGGGGTAAGAAATGCTTTGTGATTCAATAATTATTTTGTTGGCAATCGACCAAAATAGTAAGCTATGTTTGCCTGTTCAGCACATTGCCTGCCTATATACAGCATTGATTCCTACCTAGTGTGAACTACCCATAAGAACAACTGAATGAATATCCAGCACGGTCAGTCAAGTAAAACGTTTAGTTTACAAAGTGCATTATTTCACAAGTGCATGATTTCATTAACCTCTGAAAAAAGTCATAATTACATGTTTTAGACCATTCTACTAGTTCAAGTTTGAAGCATTTCAAGTTACTGAACATGGGAATGAGGTGACACCAATGTCAGTTACTTACAATCTGCATGACATATTAAGTCATAGGATGGAGCATTAGCATGTTACACTGGTTGCAGCACAACAACACATTCCATCCATATTATGTTATCAAAATCAATGTTTATTTGTCATATGCAAAGGATACAGTAGGGTGTATAAGGGAATATGACATTGTATTGTGTACTATTGAAGTAACAAATTGTTTTATGTTTTCCCACAGTGCCAACAACCCCCACAGACTCGTCCCTGCTGTTCCACTACCAAACAAGCAAGATTATCTCCAGGAACATCAGTGCTAAGGGCTTGGTAGGAAACTTTTGTTCATACAGAATGGCAGACATTAAGCTCATTACAAGTACTGTATTTGACCTTTTCCCGATGAAACTTGAGAAATTAATACATAATTACATTGAGTTAGAATCAATACTATGAAAAGGCCATTAACGCTTGCACTAATAAGTGATTTCAATACATTGATATAGCTTCCCTAAACTAACAGAACCATGGATGACTTGGACTACTTACTGCATGATAAAAAAAACTGATCAGATAAATCTCTATGTAAAAATCCACGTAATTCACAATTAAAAACTTTGCAAGGTAAAAGTAATAAATAAATAAAAATGGGACAATTACAATTCTACACTTAAATAAAACACACATACATGGCAGGCCATATACAGCTAGCTACCAGCACCCAGGAAAAAAGCCTACATGGTGCCGCAGCGGATAATGGGAGGACAGTACTCGCCACACTCAGCAGCTTGGAATGACGACCCTGTTGCCAGGTCCCACGCGTCCAGGCCACAAACTGTTATGTGCTGCTCCTGGTTCCCACCTTTCACCCCCTACTAGGAGGCCATCAGAGCCGGTATGACCGCAATGCATCCTTAACAGAGGTTACATTCTCAATGGCTGATGTGTAAGTTCATTCTATCTTGTGAATTGAAATAATGAGAAATAAAGTTGATTGTTTGGTTTCTGGTGTAGCAGGTAGAACGTCACATGAAAACTGCTGTTGGCGACGCATATAGTGCAGCTGAAGGGTTAGGATGTTCGTCATCATCTATGACTGACTTTGTTTCCTCCATCCAACAGGTCCAAGCTGTCATGTGCATTATAGGTTGACATTGGGAAAACATTAAACAAATTGTACTTCAAAAGTACACAGTACAATGCAATGTCATATTCCCGTATACTTCACACTGTATCCTGTACATATACCAAATACATTTTGATTTTGATTTGATAACATAATACTGATGGACGAGAAGTACATTAGCAGTACAGGAGCAGCCTTTCAGTTACTGGCCCAAAGCTCTTAACCGCTAGGCTACTTGCCACCCTATAAGTCATTTTTTGGGGGGGTTGGTCCTGGGCTGTCAACCACCTAGTTAGCTAGCATGATCATCTACAAACGAAACACACTTTCATGTCAACAATCTGCATATCTAGCTTTAGCTAGCTTAATGTTAGCTGGTTGAAATAAAGGCATTGGGGTTTATGCAGTTCAGCTACATGATGCTATCATTAGATTCCTTTGAGTACAAAACAGTCAGAATACAGAAGATGTTAGCTAGCTAAATAGCCTTATTAGCTAACTTGAATATTGAACACACTAAGGTTAGCAGCTAGCAGGCATCCCTCTTCCACCTTTCAAAATGAATCATGCTTATTCGGTTCATGGATTGGTCATGATCAGTCTTTTTCTCTTTTGGGGTCGTGTTGAATCAGATCCAAGAACAGAGAATGATGCTTGGGCAGCAGGGACATTCGAGTAGGTGGGATTAGCAAAGACACATCTTGTCCAGAAGGCCAGCCTAAGGCGGCTTAGGGCTCAACCCCATTGTTTTCGTTTAAGGTGAAAACACTACACAAGAAGTGGGGCGACATAAGGCCGCCTGCGAGTTTCTGCTGGTGTGTACATTACTGTATTTATACGTGGGATATTGTTTTTCAACAGGAAAAGTTCAAAAATAGCTGGAGTGAGTCCTTAATATTATCAGCAGAACACAATCAAATCTTCTCTCTATTTCTGAATCTGTTTTTTTGTTGTTGAATATCATTTATCATGTATGCCTGTTTTCTAAGCTCGTCTTGAAAGTCAGAGAAAGGGCTGATCAGCATGAATCGACATTGTGCTAAGTCTGTCGCATTGATTTGTTTACTAAAAGCGGGTGGAAACAGTAGCCTGGCTCTCCGCTTTCAAACCAGGCAGAGTATTGAATAATCAATAGCCTTTTTGTTAAAGGGATTGCTGAGTCTGATCAGTAATATAACACAGACATTATACAACCAGCCTTTCAACCAAGCTGTATGTTCTCGGAATCAAGACCCAGCTTGTGGCCTATCTACAGCCTAGACTGAGTTTTTTTTATTTCACCTTTATTTAACCAGCTAGGCCCGTTGAGAACAAGATCTCATTTAAAACTGTGACCTGGCCAAGATAAAGCAAAGCAGTACGACACAAACAACAACACAGAGTTACACATGGGATAAACAAACGTACAGTCAATAACACAATAGAAAAATCTATGTACAGAGTCTGCAAATGTAGTAAGATTAGGGAAGTAAGGCAATAAATAGGCCATAGTGGCAAAATAATTACAATTTAGCATTAACATTAGAGTGATAGATGTGCAGATGATGATGTGCAAGTAGAGATACTGGGGTGCAAAAGAGCAAAAAAGAAATAAATAACATGGGGATGAGGTAGTTGGGTACGCTATTTACAGATGGTCTGTGTACAGGTGCAGTGATCGGTAAGCTGCTCTGACTGCTGGTGCTTAAAGTTAGAGAGGGAGATATGAGTCTCCAGCTTTTATTTTGCAATTCGTTCCAGTCTTTGGCAGCAGAGAACTGGAAGGAAAGGCGGCCAAAGGGGATGTTGGCTTTGGGGATGACCAGTGAAATATACCTGCTGGAGCGCGTGCTACGGGTGGGTGTTGCTATGGTGACCAGTGAGCTGAGATAAGGCAGGGCTTTACCTAGCAAAGACTTATAGATGACCTGGAGCCAGTGGGTTTGGCGACGAATATGTAGCGAGGGCCAGCCAACGAGAGCATACAGGTCGCAGTGGTGGGTGGTGCTTTGGTGACAAAACGGATGGCACAGTGATAGACTACATCCAACTTGCTGAGTACCCAGATAGAGGAAAATACATTTTGTTAGACTAATATATTTTCACAAAAATTGTGTAGCATTCACAAGGCTTCCCTAAACTGAGAATATTGTGTAAAAATAGTTTTGGAGTTTTGGAGTCTGTGAAAGCTGGTTGTAGGATACTTCATATGGGGTATGGTGTTCAAAACACGCTTTGGTGATGAAATTTCACTTATAAAATACATTTTACCAACACAAATATGATTATTAATGTTGTAAATTGTTCAGTGGGGTCTTTCTCTAACATATCATTAAAAAGTCAGATTTCATAACCTAAGACAGTAAGCTCCAAAAGTGGCTATGAGGTTAAAGTGCAGACTGTTCGTTTTATTTCATCCATAATGGGTGAACCATTTAGAAATTACAGCCCTTTTTGTACATAGTCCCCCCTTTTTAGGAGACCATAAGTATTGGGACAAATTCACTTATGTGTATTAAAATAGTTCAAAGTTAAGTATTTGGTCCCATATTCATAGCACACAATGACTACATCAAGCGTGTTGGATGTTTGTTTTGGTTGTGTTACAGATTATTTTGTGCCCAATAGAAATGAATGATAAATAATGTATTGTCACTTTTATTGTAAATAAGAATATATGTTTCTAAACACTTCTACATTAATGTGGAGGCTACCATGATTATGAGTGTGTGCCTTGCGATTGGAAGGTTGTGAGGTCAATCCCTGGCCAAGTCATACCAAAGACTGTAAAATATCGGACCAGATACATCTCTGCTTGGCACTCAGCATTAAGGAGATTCGGGATCAGGCCCTGCGATAGACTAGCGTCCTTTCCAAGGGGTGTACTTGTACATCACACTACAGAAACAGGAAGTCGGCTCGCACAAACCAAGGCTCATGCAAGGCAATTCACTACCATGATTACGGATCATCCTGAATGAATTGTGCATAATGATAAGTGACAAAAGTTACAGACACAATTATCATACCCCCAAGACATGCTAACCTCTCACCATAATAATAACAGGGGAGGTTAACATTTTGGTGGGGTGTGATATTTGTGCATCTAACTTTCTTAGTCAACATTATTCAGGATTCATTCAGGATTATCCATATTCATGGTAGCATTCACATTAATGGTGTCAGATTACACTTTTCTTTTTTGCCTTTATTTAACTAGGCAAGTCAGTTAAGAACAAATTCTTATTTTCAATGACGGCCTAGGAACAGTGGGTTAACTGCCTTGTTCAGGGGCAGAACGACAGATTTTTTACCTTGTCAGCTCGGGGATTCGATCTTGCAACCTTTCGGTCCAAGTTCAACGCTCTAACCACTAGGCTACCTACTGCTATGTAAACTGATTTAATAGCTATTTGACAGAATTTGTAAATCAAATCTATCCACCAGTCAAATCCAAAGTGAAAATGGAATGTTTTAGAAGACATCTATTAATGAGAGAAAGCAAACACGTACACTATATTAACTTCCTTGTGGGAGGATTTATCAACTCACAATGGTATATTGAGTATAGACCACCATTCTAAACATGATATCTGTTATGTTTCAAAGAAAAGGGATATAAAACATGATCTTTGGACCTTATCTACATCAAGATAAATAGCCTATTGTTCATCATCCAATGGCAAATATTCAATAATACCAGTCACTGACATGTTAGAACTTACCAAAAACATTACTATCTAATGATGCAGGATACTTGATGTGTGAAACTGCTCGATACAAAAATATACATCAGAGCATCATTTAAAGTCAAAATGTTCTGTTCATGTATACACGGATGCAAAAGCCAACTCAATATGTAAACGAACCCAAAACAGACAAATACTTCTAGCAGGAAGGAGAGCATATCAGTCTTGGATCATTCCCTGAGGTTACAGAAAGTTGGAGAGAGCCGGACTGATCGAGAAATGTATATAATTGAGTCGGACTTCTTCCACTACCCATCCCTCCATCCTTCTGCACACAGCCCTGGACCTACCGCACACATCCACAACAACAACTTGCACTCCCCAAAATAAATCTCCACTTGACGCACCACTGTCTGCAGGAGAACATCTGGACAACTTTCACAGAGCCAACCTTGTGCCAACCTGCCTAATAGCCTAGTCAATTATAAAAGGAAAATGTACTGGCTTAATCGTTAATGGTGCCATCTGGATAATGGCGATTTCAGAGAAGACTTCTTATCTGGTCTTGTGGGGATTTTCCGTTCTACCAGACTCTATAGCAATGGAGTATAATCGAAAGAGAAACTGTTTTTCATTTTTAATGACGTTCCTATTTCACTCCTCAACTAGTATATTTGCTTCTGTGTGTGTACAAGAGGCCCTGCTTAATCTTAATTTCTATGCAAAATAAACTCCTTTTGGGGAGCTAGCGAACTCTGCAAATTAAATGCCTCATTTTCTTTAATGTTTTTAAACAAATATTTGTTTTGCTGTTTGTTCCTTTCAATACAACTCAGTACTCGTTTTGCCAAGGACTGCAGTACAAATTTGCAGTTGGAGACTTCTCTGTAGAAATTATTAATCACTATTTTATAAAACAATAGAACTTCAGGGTGTAAATATCCTGTCTAGGGTGTTTTTGTCATCCAAAGCCTTCTAGCACCCAAGGTTGTACTGTAGCATTTTAAAACTCAATCCCCTTCAGCAAATAGCAAGAGCATAAATTCCTTCACTGCAGGTGATGGTTTAACAAATGTGATTCAGCGGAGCTCAGGGGCAAAGGTACAGGGTTATTTATCGAGGCCTGGAAGGGACGACGCGCTAGGATTGTGTCAACAACAGCCAGGCAGGAGCAGAAGAGAGAGAAAAAAAAGGTTCTTGAAAGCATGGGGAATTAGGGATGGGGAGGGGTGGTAGCGGAGCTGATAGATTGAAAAACACATTCACTTAGCGTTTGGCATACTGCTCACAAATCCAGCTTGGCATGAAGGACAATTTGGACCTCAGAGAAGCCGCATTCTAAATCAAGGACACTGGAGAGTAAGTGGGAGGGGGCAAGGGGATAGCTTCGGTGGGAGAGCTCACCACATTTACTCATCCTGCAGATCTCCCTCTACCTTAGCAGAATCTACTGTACAGTGGATCTCATCTCATCTTCTACTTTTTCATTTGCAAATAAAGATGCCTGCGACAGGACATAAGGCCAAAGTCCCCAGAATGTGAATGCCTTAGTTACCAAAGAACATTTAAAATAGCAAAGCTGCAGCATCTAGTTCATGAGCATAATATGCTTCATGAGTCATGACATATAGTCAAGACCATTTCATCTTATTTTGCTCTTTTGCTTTGAAACTAGCTCACTATTCTGAGAAACCAAGTTCATAATATCACCAGCCTGTTGTGTGAGTCGTTGCAATGTAATGAGTACAGTGCAATAAGTACATATCCCATGATGACTACAATGATTAAGTACCATATATGACTGCAATATTGACCTGGCCTCTCGAAAGGGGAATTCAAAGACAAAACAGCAAGTAGAACAATGGTCAAGGGTGGCACACAGCTCAAATAACCTCTCACTCAACACGTACCCAATCATAACCATGGCAGAGAGCCGTCCCCATGAGCCGAAACAAATGTGTGTTTGATTTGTTATCATTTGTAAGGGAAGGGGTTAAAGAAATAAGCACCCACACTAATGGCGCCCTGACAAATGGAGACCGGGGTATATGAACCATGAAATGAACACTCTGGCAATTTGAAAGCAGGAGTCTTTCAGCACCATGGTCAGCAACAAAGTGCCCTCAACACCTCACTACTTGAACAATGGTATTCACAAGGCTAGACAGAGCCACAGAGAAAAGGAGAGACAGAGATTGTTGGGAGAGGGATTGAGGGAGAAAGAAAAGGAGAAAATGAGATAAAAAAAGGATGCAATAGCTTAAATAGGAATATTAAGGAGCAAATAAGTGTTGTACTTTGTTGGATTTTCATCGTCTGGAATACTAAAACATTGAGTAAAGGTTGATGGTAAGCTTAATCAAAAGTTTATTCCATAGAATAAATGAAAAGCGTTGCATAAAGACCAGCATCTGGAGTAGGCCTATAGGAAAGAGAGGATAAGGTTGTGTATACTAGCCTGTTTCCTGAGTTGGAAGTAACTGTAAACCAGCTTCCACATAAAGTGAGTCAAAGTTAGAGGTATGCAAAATGCAAAGCCCAGATGAAGTTAGCAAATAACTTCCACCAAACCCGGCTGTTTGATTGCCATTTTTCCACATTAATTGCTGTTGTGGTTCAGTATAGCCATTAACCAGTAAATAAGCCATTAACAATGCTGCCTGCCTGTGTGCCCTGAGTCAGGACCTTTATTTCTCTCTAAGAAATTGAAGAATGAGCCCCAAAGGCATGGCTGCTAAGGTTAATGTAGTTTGTGTTGATGACGGGCTCAGCAACAACAACTCTCCAACTGAAACCGTTGTTAAAAATAGGCTCCAGCCAGTCTGCAAGGCCCATCTGTCTACTAGATACCATGCAATTACTTATCCATAACATTTTGATAGCAATCATTTCAATTGACATTTTGTTGCTTGATTTTATAATGATGAAAATCCATCTTGCTTGGAATATTTTAGTGTCTATGTATTGCTTCTCGGCTTACTAAAGTAAAGATGTGAGATTTTGCAACCCGTCTAGAAAAAGGCCTATATTTGTTGTGGTATCATTCCTCCAGCACATCTCCAGTACCTTCGGACAAGTGAAATACGTTTTTTAGCTGGAATTGCAGAACACGAAAGCCTAATCATTTCAACTTTTGGGGTAAGATACTGTAGAAGGGAGAATGTGTTTGTTTTCTGTATATTTCAAGATGAACAAAACAAACAGCATTAGCAATTCCTCTCCATACCATAGAAAACGTTGATGAAATAACCATGTCAGATTGAGACAGCAGAGACAACCCTGAGCAGATATACCTGTCCAGTGTCATGCCCTCTGTCTGCCACTCCTGTCTACTCAGTGAGATGATGACACCTGGCAGTCCACCAGTGTGTCTCCATAACATCAGCACTCCATCATCTGCTCTTTTAGGGCTTTGCTTTTTCTCTTATACTGCTTTTACATAGGAATTACGGTATTCAGTCTGTTAAGAAAATTGGGCAATGTTTATATGACCCCCTTACAAACAGGCCCATTTTTACCAGATTGTTGCCCTCATACACCTTTCATACCTCCCTTGCGCATACAGGCATGCCGGGGAAGAGTGGTAGTAGCAGTGGTGTAAAGTATTTAAGTAACATTACTTTAAAAATACAATTTAAGTCGTTTTGGTGTATCTGTACTTTTTTTTACTATTCATATTTTTCACAACTTTTACTCCACTATATTCCTAAATAAAATAATGTACTTTTTACTCCATACATTTTCCCTGACACCCAAAAGTACTCATTACATTTTGAATGCTTAGCAGGACAGGAAAATGGTCCAATTTAAGCACTTATCAAGAGAACATCCCTGGTCATTCCAACTGCCTCTGATCTGGCAGACTCACTAAACACTTTAAAATGCTTTGTTTGTAAATGATGCTTGAGTGTTGGAGTGTGTCCCAGGCAATCCATACATTTAAAAGTAAAATAAAATAATTGTGGAGTCTGGTTTGCTTAAAAGGAATTTTAAATGATTTATACTTTTACTTTTGATACTTACATATATTTTTGAAATTACATTTACTTTCAAACCAAATACTTTTAGACTTTTACTCAAGTAGTATTTTACTAGGTAACTTTCAATTTTACTTGAGTCATTTTCTATTAAGGTATATTTACTTTTACTCAAGTATGACAATTGGGTACTTTTTCCACCACTGGGTAGTAGTGGTGTACAGGTGTGGGTGGGTGTCTATTTTAAAGCTGCAATATGTAACTTTTTTGGCGACACGACCAAATTCACATATAAAATGTAGGTTATGGATTAGAGGTCGACCGATTAATCGGAATGGCCGATTAATTAGGGCCGATTTCAAGTTTTCGTACCAATCGGAAATCGGTATTTTTGGCCACCGATTTGACTTTTTTTAAATTTGAATTATTATTATTTTTTACACCTTTATTTAACTAGGCAAATCAGTTAAGAACACATTCTTATTTTCAATGACGGCCTAGGAACAGTGGGTTAACTGCCTTGTTCAGGGGCAGAACGACAGATGTTTACTTTGTCAGCTCGGGATTCAATCTTGCAACCGTACAGTTAACTAGTCCAACGCTCTAACCACCTGCCTCTCATTGCACTCCACGAGGAGCCTGCCTGTTACGCGATTGCAGTAAGAAGCCAAGGTAAGTTGCTAGCTAGCATTAAACTTCTTATAAAAAAAATCTATCAATCATAATCACTAGTTAACTACAGATGGTTGATGATATTACTAGTTTATCTAGCGTGTCCTGCGTTGCATATAATCAATGCGGTGCGCATTCGCGGTAAAAGGACTGTCGTTGCTCCCACGTGTACCTAACCATAAACATCAATGCCTTTCATAAAATCAATACACAGAAGTATATATTTTTAAACCTGCATATTTAGCTAAAAGAAATCCAGGTTAGCAGGCAATATTAACCAGGTGAAATTGTGTCACTTCTCTTGTGTTCATTGTACGCAGAGTCAGGGTATATGCGATAATAATAAACGTTTTGTTTTCGAAATGATAGTTTCCGGATTCAACCATATTAATGACCAAAGGCTCGTATTTCTGTGTGTTATTATGTTATAATTAAGTCTATTATTTGATATTTGATTGAGCAGTCTGACTGAGCGATGGTAGGCAGCAGCAGGCTTGTAAGCATTCATTCAAACAGCACTTTCGTGCGTTTTGCCAGCAGCTCTTCACTGTGCTTCAAGCATTGTGCTGTTTATTACTTCAAGCCTATCAACTCCCGAGATTAGGCTGGTGTAACCGTTGTGAAATGGCTAGCTAGTTAGCGGGGTGCGCGCTAATAGCGTTTCAAACGTCACTCGCTCTGAGACTTGGAGTAGTTGTTCCCCTTGCTCTGGATGGGTAACGCTGCTTCGAGGGTGGCTGTTGTTGATGTGTTCCTGGTTCGAGCCCAGGTAGTGGCGAGGAGAGGGATGGAAGCTATACTGTTACACTGGCAATACTAAAGTGCCTATAAGAACATCCAATAGTCAAATGTATATGGAATACAAATGGTATAGAGAGAAATAGTCCTATAAATACTATATTAACTACAACCTAAAACCTCTTACCTTGGAATATTGAAGTCTCATGTTAAAAGGAACCACCAGCTTTCATAAGTTCTCATGTTCTGAGCAAGGAACTTAAACGTTAGCTTTTTTACATGGCAGATATTGCACTTTTACTTTCTTCTCCAACACTTTGTTTTGCATTATTTAAACCAAATTGAACATGTATCATTATTTATTTGAGGCTAAATAGATTTTTATATTAAGTTAAAATAAGTGTTCATTCAGTATTGTTGTAATTGTCATTATTAGAAAAAAAAGAAAAAAAATCGGCATCTGCTTTTTTGGTCCTCCAATAATCGGTATCGGCTTTGAAAAATCATAATCGGCCAACCTCTATTATGGATCATTAAAAGCAAGTCTCAGAAGCAGTACTGTAGATATGTTCTATGTGCACTGTTTCAATGCATCCTGTTCTTAAGTGTATTTTTTTGTGTCTTCTACTTTCGGTTTTGTACACCAGCTTCATAGAGCTGAAAATACAATATTTTTGGATACGGAAAATATATTTAATAGCGGTTTAGATGGTACAATGATTATCTGCACTATACTTGCTTGTTTTGTCACATAAACTGATATTAGGCAAACTAATAGAATTTTAGCAAGCAGGAAATGGCGGAGCGATTTCTGCATAGTGCATCTTTAATCAATTAATTGAGAATATACACCATCAAAAATAAATCCATTATTAATTTGTTTAGGCAGGTCCTAAGAAACATTATAAGACGAATAGAATATGATATTATCACGCCCTGACTTTAGTTATATTTGGTTTCTTTATTATTTGGTTAGGTCAGGGTGTGACAAGGGTGGTTTGTTTAGTTTTTGTATTGTCTATGGGTTTTTGTCTTGTCTAGGGTTTTTGTTATCTATGGGGATTTTGTATTGTCTAGGGGTAATTAGGTTGATGGTGGCCTGGATGGGTTCCCAATCAGAGACAGCTGTTTATCGTTGTCTCTGATTGGGGAGCCTATTTAGGTTGCCATTTTCCAAGTTGGTTTTGTGGGTAGTTGTCCTTGTTAAGTTGCCTGTGAGCACTACGTTGGCTTCACGGTTCGTTTTGTGAGTTTGTTAAAGTGTTCTTTGTTTAAATAAATAGAGGAATGGATTCTAATCACGCTGCGCCTTGGTCCACTCTTTTAAACGGCCGTGACAGAACTCCCCACCAAAAAAGGACCAAGCAGCGTGGGAACCAGGAGCAGTGCAATCTGGACTCATGGACATGGGAGGAGATTCTAGACGGAGAAGGACCCTGGACACAGGCTGGGGAATATCGCCGCCCCCGGGAAGAGCTGGAGGCAGCCAAAGCCGAGAGGCGGTGGTATGAGGAAGCAGCATGGCAGCGCGGCTGGGACGAGAGGCAGCCCCAACAATTTCTTGGGGGATGGCACACGGGGAGTGTGGGTAAGTCAAGTAGGAGACCTGAGCCAACTCCCCGTGCTTACCGTGGAGAGAGGTGGACCGGGCAGGCACCGTGTTATGCCGTGAGGCGCACGGTGTCCCCGGTGCGCAGGCAAAGCCCGGTTCGTTACATCGCAGCGCCTCGCATCGGCCGGGCTAGAGTGGGCATCGAGCCAGGTGCTATGAAGCTGGCTCAGCTCATCTGGTCTCCAGTGCGTCTCCTCGGCCCGAGGTATATGGCACCAGCCCTATGCACGGTGTCCCCGGTTCACCAGCACAGCCCAGTGCGGTCTGTTCCACCTCGCCGCACTGGCCGAGCTACGGGGAGTATCCAGCCAGGAAAGGCTGTGCAGGCTCGGTGCTCGAGACCTCCAGTGCGCCTCCATGGTCCGGTCTATCCGGTGCCTCCTCCACGTACCAGGCCTCCGGTGGCAACCCCACGCACCAGGCTGTCTCTCCGTCTCCTCCTTCCAGGTTCGCCCGTCAGTCAGGAGCTGCCATAGCCGCCCGTCAGTCAGGAGCTGCCAGAGTCTCCCTCCTGCCCGGAGCTGCCAGAGTCTCCCTCCTGCCCGGAGCTGCCAGAGTCTCCCTCCTGCCCGGAGCTGCCAGAGTCTCCCTCCTGCCCGGAGCTGCCAGAGTCTCCCTCCTGCCCGGAGCTGCCAGAGTCTCCCTCCTGCCCGGAGCTGCCAGAGTCTCCCTCCTGCCCGGAGCTGCCAGAGTCTCCCTCCTGCCCGGAGCTGCCAGAGTCTCCCTCCTGCCCGGAGCTGCCAGAGTCTCCCTCCTGCCCGGAGCTGCCAGAGTCTCCCTCCTGCCCGGAGCTGCCAGAGTCTCCCTCCTGCCCGGAGCTGCCAGAGTCTCCCTCCTGCCCGGAGCTGCCAGAGTCTCCCTCCTGCCCGGAGCTGCCAGAGTCTCCCTCCTGCCCGGAGCTGCCAGAGTCTCCCTCCTGCCCGGAGCTGCCAGAGTCTCCCTCCTGCCCGGAGCTGCCAGAGTCTCCCTCCTGCCCGGGGCCCGTGGCGAGGGTCCCCGCTCTAGAGGCGCCACCAAAGTGGGTAAAGCCAGAGGTGGAGCGGGGTCTGCGTCCCTCACCAGAGCCGCCACCGCGGGGAGATACCCTCCCGTATAGGTGTAGGTTTGCGGCCGGGAGTCTGCACCTTTGGGGGGGGGGGTTGTACTGTCACGCCCTGACTTTAGTTATATTTGGTTTCTTTATTATTTGGTTAGGTCAGGGTGTGACAAGGGTGGTTTGTTTAGTTTTTGTCTTGTTTAGGGTTCTTGTTATCTATGGGGATTTTGTATTGTCTAGGGGTAATTAGGTTGATGGTGGCCTGGATGGGTTCCCAATCAGAGACAGCTGTTTATCGTTGTCTCTGATTGGGGAGCCTATTTAGGTTGCCATTTTCCAAGTTGGTTTTGTGGGTAGTTGTCCTTGTTTAGTTGCCTGTGAGCACTATGTTGGCTTCACGGTTCATTTTGTTGTTTTGTGAGTTTGTTAAAGTGTTCTTTGTTTAAATAAATAGAGGAATGGATTCTAATCACGCTGCGCCTTGGTCCACTCCTTTAAACGGCCGTGACAGATATTTTATGTTTAATTAGGCTATGTTATGGGTCTGTGCAGCCATGGCTGCACCATCCAAATGAAATCAAGTTAGTTATTTTGTTCATTAAACAGACAAGACACACCTACATGATCATAGTCAACACACATATATTTCATAGTAAGAATATAATAAAATACAACAAATATTTCTCCCACACAACTTGTCACAGGAATGTGTGCAACCTCAGTAATATAAAAAATATATATTTTGAAACAGAGCCCAAGTCCATGCTTTTTTGATCCAAGTTTCATCTCTTTCCTACCCTCACCCCACTTTGTTAGGGAGCAGGTGTAGGGTCTTACCTTCATGATACCAATAGAAAATAATAGCAATCCTATTTTCAAAAGCATGTGAGTCTCAAACAAAATCACATTGATTGATTATCAGTGAAGTCACAGGCTTTTGGTCAGGAGTAGGTCTGGGCTACTAAGCGACTGCGAGTGAAGAGCAAAATAATCCACTTGTGAACTACATTGTTTAACATGGCAAAATGTACCAACTAGACAAGATGATGATGGGCAGCACTCATCTTATCTTAGCTAACATTTCCCCAGCCTGACTGTAGCCTAACCAATATCCAAATGGAGATTCAGGGGAAACTAAAATCGGACATTTATTGATTTAGCAAGACGAGTCACCACGCTTGTCTCAAAACAGAGCGATGGCTCTGTCCCAATCTAAACGGTACTGAAATTATCTAGTTGACCACACGCGGTAGGCTATTGCTTCAAATTTATTACAAAGATTGGATGACTTTGGGAGTTTCTGTAAGAAACAATTTGACACATGCCTTTAATTGCATTAGCCTACTTTATTCCAATATTTTTGTCATTCAGTAATATTTATGTCCACAGCTGCCTAATTCTTTATGGATCCATCCAGTTGTGGTTACTAAAACAGTGCATGGTTAATGATGGGCAATGCGGAGAGATGGGCGAAGTGACATGCCGAGGATGGTTAACAGGTGCTGCCTAGCAACCATCAAGAGTTTAAAAGCGTAGTGCGTGCCAAAACCGCCTTAGCATTACAGGTTACATTTCATACTAAGCCGTAGGCAGAACTTTACCGAAATTATTACTAACTAGGTCGTTAGGCGGAAATAAAAGTTTTTGCTTTGATATCAGCAATACCTTCACATATAAAGAAAAGGCGTAAAAAAGTTGGTGGTATGATCAAGTTAGCTGGAAAATGTCTTAGTATGAAAGGGATAGAAGTGTCCTGCTGACCTGTAAAACAGCTCTGATTTTGGGCTTGTTCAAGAAAGACAAGGATTTATTATGCACTTGTTACAGGCAAACTGAAAACACGCTTTTCTCCAAAGTGAGTCACAGAGTCTAATACAGAATGTTCTGGCTGTAGAGATGGTGTGGTGTCAGAGTATATGCAGACGTCTCAAAAGGGCCCCCTCTCAAAACATGACAACATTCAAGTATGATGCTCAGATTTACATTTGGAATGGGAAATGGTGTCATTCTAATGGGGGTGTAATTAAAAGCTGCATCTCATCAACTACAGAAGGAGATGAAAGTCCTTTGTCCTCTCTCTCCGAGCCTGTGAATACAGTAAGTATAAAATCATTCTTAATTACACATTTGTCACATGAAAAGCATTCAGCCTACTTTTTATGTGTTCTAATAGCACTCCAGCTGATTTATTCAGCAAAACCCACATTCCAACTGCTCATTATACTCCAAACTTTTTCTTTCTTCACTTTTATGTATGTCTTTTCCACTTAAATTTTCCTTTCTTTTCCAGTCCTCAGCATTTCACGCTTTTCAACTGAGTAGCGTCATGTATTCACTGCCAGCCAGTGGTAGTCCTTTGGGAGAAATAGTTTGACAGCATTGATAGCCTGTCACAGATGTATGTTGGCCAACACTGATAGGACATTTAAAAGAAGGGAAACACTCTTTTCATGTTATTTATGTCCAATTTACAGTACAGTCGTGGCCAAAAGTTTTGAGAATGACACAAATATTAATTCTCACAAAGTCTGCTGCCTCATTGTCTTTAGATATTTTTGTCAGATGTTACTATGGAAAACTGAAGTATAATTACAAGCATTTCATAAGTGTCAAAGGCTTTTATTGACAATTACATGAAGTTGATGCAAAGAGTCAATATTTGCAGTGTTGACCCTTCCTTTTCAAGACCTCTGCAATCCACCCTGGCAAGCTGTCAATTAACTTCTGGGCCACATCCTGACTGATGGCAGCCCATTCTTGCATAATCAATGCTTGGAGTTTGTCAGAATTTGTGGGGTTTTGTTTGTCCACCAGCCTCTTGAGGATTGACCACAAGTTCTCAATGGGATTAAGGTCTGGGGAGTTTTCTGGCTATGGACCCAAAATATTGATGTTTTGTTCTCCGAGTCACTTAGTTATCACTTTTGCCTTATGGCAAGGTGCTCCATCATGCTGGAAAAGGCATTGTTCATCACCAAACTGTTCCTGGATGGTTGGGAGAAGTTGCTCTCAGAGGATATGTTGTACCATTCTTTATTCATGGCTGTGTTCTTAGGCAAAATTGTGAGTGAGCCCACTCCCGTGGCTGAGAAGCAACCCCACACATGAATGGTCTCAGTATGCTTTACTGTTGGCATGACACAGGACTGATGCTAGCGCTCACCTTGTCTTCTCCGGACAAGCTTTTTTCCGGATGCCCCAAACAATCGGAAAGGGGATTCATCAGAGAAAATGACTTTACCCCAGTCCTCAGCAGTCCAATCCCTGTACCTTTCGCAGAATATCAGTCTGTCCCTGATGTTTTTCCTGGAGAGAAGTGGCTTCTTTGCTGCCCTTCTTGACACCAGGCCATCCTCCAAAATTCTTCGCCTCACTGTGCGTGCAGATGCACTCACACCTGCCTGCTGCCATTCCTGAGCAAGCTCTGTACTGGTGGTGCCCCAATCCCGCAGCTGAATCAACTTTTGGGCACCCTGAAGCCTTCTTCACAACAATTGAACCGCTCTCCTTGAAGTTCTTGATGATCCGATAAATGGTTGATTTAGGTGCAAACTTACTGGCAGCAATATCCTTGCCTGCGAAGCCCTTTTTTTGCAAAGCAATGATGACGGCACGTGTTTCCTTGCAGGTACCCATGGTTGACAGAGGAAGAACAATGATTCCAAGCACCACCCTCCTTTTGAAGCTTCCAGTCTGTTATTCAAACTCAATCAGCATGACAGAGTGATCTCCAGCCTTGTCCTCGTCAACACTCACACCTGTGTTAACGAGAGAATCACTAACATGATGTCAGCTGGTCCTTTTGTGGCAGGGCTGAAATGCAGTGGAAATGTTTTTTGGGGATTCAGTTCATTTGCATGGCAAAGAGGGACATTGCAATTAATTGCATTTCATCGGATCAACATCTTCAAAACATTCTGGTGTATATGCAAATTGCCATCATACAAACTGAGGCAGTAGACTTTGTGAAAATTAATATTTGTGTCATTCTCAAAACTTTGGGCCACGACTGTATGTGCAGCTGTCCAAAATAGATATGAAATTGATTCTATTAATGGCCTTTCCCATAAATAACTATTTAAATCAGTCTAGTAATATCTCAAACTATTTTCCAATGAAAGCATGATGGTTGACATTCAGCAATGTAATTAATGCAACATTGATCTTATATTAAATCAGGAGAGTTCAATCATTTAACCATGCAGACAATTAGGAAATAATTATTGTACAATTTCAATTCCAATCTATAGTTATATTGAATCACAATTATTGTAAGAACTTTAATTACATATTGGTTATGCAATTAAACTGACAACAATTGTGACCCATTTCAAGAAGCTAGCCGTATGTTACACAATGACCTCCCGGGTGGCGCAGTGGTCTAGGGCACTGCATCGCAGTGCTAGCTGCGCCACCAGAGTCTCTGGGTTCACGCCCAGGCTCTGTCGCAGCCGGCCGCAACCGGGAGGTCCGTGGGGCGACGCACAATTGGCATAGCGTCGTCCGGGTTAGGGAGGGTTTGGCCGGTAGGGATATCCTTGTCTCAGTATGTAAATGTAATAAAATCTATGCACTCTACTGTAAGTCGCTCTGGATAAGAGCGTCTGCTAAATGACAAATGTAAATGTAAAATGTACACGGCACAACTTCACAGGAGAGGCATTTTATTATTATGTGTTTTCTTTGGCAGAAATGCATTTTGGAACATGTGAACTTTCATGTATCTTAATAACAAACGTGTATGCCATCTATAAATATGAATAAACATTTAAAATTACGAGTTGGATTAGCCAAGGAACAATACATGAACCTTCCCGCTAGCCATGATTGGCTGGACATGCTGAGATGAGTTCGGATTGGTCTTCCATGTAACATGCTTCTATCTATAACATGAGCTTTTTTTTAAAGATATCATGAAGAACTGAAAGAGTTTTGCATTGCTGCCCTGAAGTTAATAGCGCTATCGACAAAGATCCGTAGGAAAAAGTTGTGATGGGCAACTTTCTAGAGGACGATTGTGCCATGCTGACTCAGACAATGAGGAAATCCCTGATTTAGGTAAAAACATTTTCAGTGAACCAGACATTGTAGAGTCTTCTGATGACCGTGATGGGGAAATAAATGACGATCAACAGTGTTGTTGTCACGGAAGAAGTTGACCAACTTTTGAAATCAGTGGAATGCCCGGTGGAAGCAGGGAGATGATTGCCAAATGCAGAGAGAGTTGAAAAGAGAACACACAGATGGGTGTTGTATAAAACACCTGTCTCCGGATTACATCTTCAAACTAAGGGCAACCATCACAGAGGGAGAAGTGTTCATCAATGAATACGGGTAAGAGTCTAGCTACATTTTCAGATATTATACGTTTCTAATTTAGTCAAAGTTGTTTTCATTGCAAGTTAAAGCGTACTGTCAGCTAGCTCTTTGTAGTAATATTATTTGTATCTCAGAAATACATTTGCATTGCTCGTTATAGCCTAATGTTAGCTAGCTAGCTAACATTGAACCTAGTTGGTTAGCTTTAGCTACTTGCAGAATCATGCATGGTAGTATGAGTTGGGATTAGCTAGCTAACTACATGTCTAAACAAAAGACTCCACTATGCAAGTAACACTTTTACTGTAGCGTTTACATCTTCTGCATCCTCTGCATGTGACAAATAAACTTAGATTGTATATAGTGTGTTTACTAGAGACGGTAATGGGAAGAACAACATTACTTGCACCAAAATCAGATTAGTATATAGGCCAAGGACTAAAGTATATTTTGACTACTACTTTCACCACTTTTAGTCTTAATATCTTTGGTTGCTTACAACACTACCCTATTCACTCTGTTTAGCACATGGCCTCACATGTGAATCCTTAAAGAGATGGGTGGGGCTAAGGCTTAAGAGGGTGTGAACAATGCTGAATGGGTGTAGACATCAAGAGCTCTCCAGTAGGTGTACCAAAAAATTCACTGGCCATTTTCTTAAAAGTGGGGATTCAACTGTATGAACTGTCAAAGCAGAATTACTTTCCTACTGTTCCTCAACTGCATGATATACCACTTTTTCTTGCGCTGAAAAAAACCCATTTCAAATGTGCTACATAGTACTGAATCCTGGGTGTTGGTCACAATTCTGTGAGATCAAGTAAAGACTTGCGAGGTGTGATCAACTGGTAGATATTAATTGAGCTATTCCAAAGACAAAGGACTGTAATAATGTCATATCGAGGGTTACAGTAAAATATTAACTTAAATACCATTTTCTACTGCATGTGAAAAGTGCAGATCAAGACTCTTGATGACTTAAAAATAATGCATGTTATGAAAAACAAATACAGTTCTGTATTGACAATGGGTGTTGTCTCATCCTCTTTCTAACGTTCACCTTTTACTTTAACACTCTTAGCCTACTATGATAACAATGAGTCAACTTTTGATTCAGTCAGGAAGATGCACAGGTCCATTGGCTCCTTGGAGAAACTAAATATCTACACCTGAAAGACAAACAACATCTGTTTACTCCCAGCAAACAATGTCTGGCGAAGCTGTGGTGGAAATATCACACACGGGATACACAAGCAGTGGGTTTTTAAAGTGTCTATCACACTGGGATTAACAGGTTACATCCAAGACACAATTTTAATCACCGCTATTCTGCTTCTGTTGTCAATTCTTTTTTAATGACCGGGATAGACTATTGGTTCTGTATCCATGCACTTTGCTTGACATGATGCACCCAACAAAGGTTAAAAAAAAGCAACTGATAAAAAATCATTATGAACATGCTGCATTCAATGTGGGTGTGGGTACATGTGAGTGCACGCATGTTAGTGTGTGAGAGAAAAGAGAGTGCGCAGGCAGGTTTGTACAAAACCATGATAGGAGGTACAGTAGCTCTCGTTGAGCAAACTTATAAAATATTCATGCAGGATGCAGCCCAAAAAGCACATTCTCCAGTGTCAAATAAACACAGAGTGTTACATTTAACACGGGTCCAGTGTCTACACATGTCCACACAATGATTAATGTAAAGCCTATTTGCATGTTTCCAGTGAATTATGGAGTTACAACCCATGATTGTATCTGTTAATGACAGAGACATGGTTCTGCATTCATCCATTTTCAGTTCTTAAGAAACAGAAATACCTTATTTACATAAGTATTCAGACCCTTTGCTATGAGACTCGAAATTGAGCTCAGGTGCATCCTGTTTCCATTGACCATCCTTGAGATGTTTCTACAATTTGATCGGTGTCCACCTGTGGTAAATTAAATTGATTGAACCTGATTTGGAAAGGCACACACCTGTCTAAATAAGGTCCCACAGTTTACAGTGCATGTCAGAGCAAAAACCAAGCCATGAGGTTGAAGGAATTGTCCATAGAGCTCCGAGACACAGAATTGGGGAAGGGTACCAAAACATTTCTGCAGCATTAAAGGTCCCTGTCAGAGTCTAGGTGATGTGGGTAAGGCGGAGTCAACTTTACTCAAAAATAATATTCCAACAAGGAGGACAACTGACAACAATAAACACGCACAAAACCATGATGGCTCCAGAGGGTTAAATAGGGAAATAATTCAAACGTAATGGGAACCAGGTGTGTATAATACAGACAAAACAAGTGGAGGCTAGAAAGCCGGTGACGTCGACCGCCGAATGCCGCTCGAACAAGGAGAGGCACCAACTTCGGCGGAAGTCGTGACAGTCCCCAAGAACACAGTGGCCTCCATCAATCGTAAATGGAATAAGTTTAGAACCACCAAGATGCTTCCTAGAGTTGGCCACCCTGCCAAACTGAGCAACTGGGAGACAAGGGCCTGGTTCAGGGAGGTGACCAAGAACCCGATGGTCACTCTGACAGAGCTCCAGAGTTCCTCTGTGGAGATGGGAGAACCTTCCAGAAGGACAACCATCTCTGCAGCACTCCACCAATCAGGCCTTTATGGTAGAGTGGCCAGAAGGAAGCCACTCCTCAGTAAAAAGCACATGACAGCCCGCTTGGAATTTGCCAAAAGGCACCTAAAGGACTCTCAGACCATAAGAAACCAGATTCTCTAGTCTGATGAAACCAAGATTGAACTCTTAGGCCTGAAAGCCAAGTGTCCCGTCTGGAGGAAACAAGGCACCACACATCACCTGGCCAAAACCATCTCTACGGTGAAGAATGGTGGTGGCAGCATCATGCTGTGGGAATGTTTTTCAGCGGCAGGGACTGGGAGACTAGTCAGGATCGAGGGAAAGGTGAGCGGAGCAAAGTACAGAGAGATCCTTGATGAAAACCTGCTCCAGAGCACTCAGGACCTCTGACGTTCCAACAGGACAACGACCCTAAGCACACAGGCAAGACAACGCAGGCGTGGCTTCCAGACAAGTCTCTGAATGTCCTTGAGGGGCCCAGCCAGAGCCCGGACTTGAACCCGATCAAACATCTCTGAAGAAACCTGAAAATAGCTGTGCAGGGACGCTCCCCATCAACATTACAGAGCTTGGCTGGATCTGCAGAGAATAATGGGAGAAACTCCCCCAAATACAGGTGTGCCAAGCTTGTAACATCATACCCAAGAAGACTTGAGGCTGTAATCACTGCTAAAGGTGGTTCAACAAAGTACTGAGTAAAGGGTCTGAATACTTATGTTTTTTTATTTGCAAAAACTTTTAAAAACCTGTATTGCTTTGTATTATGGGGTATTGTGTGTAGATTGACGAGGGGGAAAAAACTAGTTAATCCAATTATAGAATAGGTCTGTAACGTAACCAAATGTAGAAAAAAATAAAGGGGTCTGAATACTTTCCGAATGCACTGTATGCCCATCTCTTACATCCAACAGTGTAAATCATGTTTTTCATCAAAATGGATGATATTTGGATGAAACCAGTTCAAAGTAGGGAGACCCAAGTATGAAAAATGACTATCTGGTACATTGATCAAGTCAAACACTGGGATTCAGGAGGCAGGCATTATCAAGGATATACTTCCGGCTTCATGCAACATCACATAGTCTTATTATTATTTCAGTTTCCATATCCTTTTGTCTTTCCATTATCCTCAAGCTTGGTTGAGAGAATGCCAAGAATGTGCAAAGCTGTCATCAAGGCAAAGGGTGGCTACTTTGAAGAATCTCAAATATAAAATATATTTTGATTTGTTTAACACTTTTTTGGTTACTACATGATTCTATATGTTATTTCATAGTTTTGATGTCTTCACTATTATTGTACAATATAGTAAAAGAAAGAAAAACATTTGTAGGTGTACAAACTTATGACTGGTAATGTACATACAAAAACATAGATATTGAAACAAACTATTCAAAAAATCTACCTGCAATAGAGCATGCTGAGAAATATGATAATGATGGGTGTGGTTTTGGTTTAACACTGGTTACTAACACCAACACTGGGGTTATTTTACACATGGGTGTTTATTTAACACCTGAATCCACACTAGAAATGGTACACTGAAAAATCAACACTAGGTAACACTGGCCAATTTGGTGTGCAGGCATCATAGAGGAAGTGAAAAAAGGACAAATGAGAAATCCCCCAGGGCTCTGGTCTGCACTGAATCACCACAGTGTGAATAAGTGCTGCTTTGTTTCATTGACACGCTGCCTCTCTGGATCTAACTGCAGCCATGACAGGAAGAACACACAATGTCAAGGCCCCGGCTCTGATTTATGGAACTGCAGAGTTCAGGCGGCACCGACCCCAAGGTGCTGCTGGGAGATAAAATCCTGCATGGACCAATGGACATCACGGACGACCATCTCCATACTCCCCTCTCTGCTAGTCGCACCGCACGCTTCACCTCCAAGGCTAAAACATCATATAATGCCATAAATAGCTGTGATACACCACCCTTTCATACCCCTAAACGGACCAACTAGCAACCACACACCTGATCTGTTAGGTTTAACAAAGCTGTAAATGTCATGAAACAATACTGATGAATTCACTTATTAAAACATTTCAAAATAGTTTTTTCCCCCCTGATTATATAAATTGGACAACATTGACTAATACTAGCTTATCCTTCTTTAGCAAGGTAAACAAAGAGCAGTTGAAATAATTAGTCCACTTTAATATAGATAAAATTACACATTACCAATATCCACAATGCCTCTACCTAAAATAATTAGCCTATCTCAAAGCATTTAGGCCCCATTTGGGAATTTGTAGCAGGAGCACCTAAACTTGCCTCAGCATGGTTCAGTGTGAGAGCACAGTCAGAGCCCTATATTAAACTGCAGCCCATTGTGAGTGTGTATTATGCTGGGCCTCTAACCCACTGAGCCCCCTCTGCAGTGCAGTGGCTCTCAATGGCTCTCCCAGCATGGGCTCCTCTTTTCTCCTCTCGTCTCCTGCAGCAGGGGAGTCAGATGCCCACGCTCATCCATCATGTTACCAGGCATACAGCCTGCCCGCCCCACCTTTATGACAACACGCAGCGAAAACAACCATATTGGCTTTACTTAACAACATTAGCCATGAACACAGATTGACAGCAACTCCCCACAGCCTCCTACATCAAATAATACATAGCAAATAGCATTCAATACAGCCTGCCATCCAGGGAATTAGAGATTCAAAAACAATTTTAAAGTAATAAGTGAAAGCCACTGAATAGAATGAAAATGCAAATGTGGGCTGAGGACTCGCATGTTTCAAAACAACACAAACCTCCTGCCTGGCTTTTTTTAAACACACAGTACATTAGGGGCATTGCACTGTTGTGAAAAAATGTGTTTATCCTCTGTGGTCCCTCTAATATCTTACAAGAGGGTCGTTTTTTTCCCTAGAAGCGCTAATTTAGTTTTACGGTTGATTTGGTTACATGAATGATAATTACACCAACAACACAGAGATTTAATCAGCTATTCCATATGAGGCCTAGTCAATGCTTCAGTCTGCACTCCTACAGAGTGATGGTTCTGAGTATTTAGTATTTTATTTGCATCCCCATTATTTGTTGACAAGGCAGCAGCTACACTTCCTGGGTGACAAAACGGGGTAAAAACATGACATCAAACAAAACATTGTGCATTATACAAATTTACACTGCTCCATTATTCCATTACAATGCTAAGAATAATGTGTGGGTGTGTGTTTTAGAGAGTGTGTCTTAGAGAGAGAGTGTGAGAGTGTGTGTGTGTCTCTGAAAAGCCCTATATGGATTAGCCATGCAATCCATGCTTTCAGCAGGTTGCACAGCAAACTAGTTTGCATGCCTTGCCGAAGGGCCCTATCATGCGGAATAGGTGGTTGGAGTTCATTGGTCCGCAGTGGTGAGTATACTTGTAGCTAGACCATAGACTGCTGGATATGTATTTGGCTGTGTATATTTTGATCATCTTTATCACTATGATCGCTAGCATAGCTGAAGACACGTTAACTAGCTTGCTAGCTAACCTAACCTCCAGCCTCACCTCTTGCCTGCTCACCAACAGTCGGGGAGAACAGAATTAGGTGGGTTTAGTCTGACCTGTTCAATATAGTATGTTTGTGTGTCAGATATCACCTATCCCTAACTGCCATTGGTAATAGACCAGTGACTGAATGTGTTCACAGATGCATGAGATGCAGAGAGGCATGGCACTCAATACATCTACTCAACACATCTACAATGAGGTGAATACTAATAATACAGTACAGCACACATGTCCAGTAATAGCAACACCCTTTTAAATTCCATGTGTCACTGATGAACTCTGCTTCAACTCTGCCTATTTCTACAGATGGACTGGAGATGCTTTTGCCAGACGGTCATTTGATGGGGAGACCATAATTGGGTAGATTTTATCTGACCTGTTCAAACTTCCACATAGTACCTGTTTGTGTGTCAGATATTACCTATCCTAACTGCCATTGGTAATAGAACAGTGACTACATGTGTACACTACCGTTCAAAAGTTTGGGGTCACTTAGAAATGTCCTTGTTTTTGAAAGAAACTGACGATCTCGTACAACGCTGTGTACTACTTCACAGAACAGCGCAAACTGGCTCTAGCCAGAATAGAAAGAGGAGTCGGAGGCCCCGGTGCACATCTGAGCAAGAGGACAAGTACATTAGTGTCTAGTTTGAGAAACAGACGCCTCTCAAGTCCTCAACTGGCAGCTTCATTAAATAGTACCCGCAAAAATCAGTCTCAACGTCAACAGTGAAGAGGCAACTCCGGGATGCTGGCCTTCTAGGCAGAGTTGCAAGGAAAAAGCCATGTTTCAGACTGGCCAATAAAAAGAAAAGATGAAGATGGGCAAAATAACACAGACACTGGACAGAGGAACTCTGCCTAGAAGGCCAGCATTCCGGAGTACCAGATCTTCAGTTTCTTGGCAATTTCTCGCATGGAATAGCTTTCATTTCTCAGAACAAGAATAGAGTGACGAGTTTCAGAAGAAAGATCTTTGTTTCTGTCCATTTTGAGTCTGTAATCGAGCCCACAAATGCTGATGCTCCAGATACTCAACTTGTCTAAAGAAGGCCAGTTTTATTACTTCTTTAATTAGAACAACAGTTTTCAGCTGTGCTAACATAATTGCAAAAGGGTTTTCTAATTATCAATTAGCCTTTTAAATTGATAAACTTGGATTAGCTAACACAACGTTCCATTGGAACACTGTACGCCTATATTGATATTGTAGCCGTTTCCAGCTACAATAGTCATTTACAACATTAACAATGTCTACACTGTATTTCTGATCAATTTGATGTTATTTTAAATGGACTTTTCTTTCAAAAACAAGAACATTTCTAAGTGACCCCAAACTTTTGAACGGTAGTGTATGTGTTCACAGAAACATGTATGGAGACTTGCAAGATGATGTGATGAAGTCCAGACTGACAGGCTTGATATTGATGTCCTATGGGGGAGCGGCTTCTATGGAATAACTTTGAATGTCTTTGAACCAGAGTAAACGTTGGCTAGCTAACAAGCAGAGTAGCACTAGAATAAATAAAAATGTCTTACCTTTTTGTAGTTAAATAAATCCAACATGAAACATGATAACTATAGTATCCTTAACTAGCACTGAAAAAGTAAATCCATTCTTCTCTAATTAAACAACTGTCCCTAATTTCTGAATTACGCATGTAACGTCGTCAGTAGGCTACACAGTAACCTATGCTTCAGAAGGGAGGGACAGTTAGCCTACACGCACACCCATTGGCAAAGATTTCCAGCTGGCAGGCAGATGCTAGAATAAGTTGCTTAGTGACAGTGAGGGCTTTGTATAGGCGCTTTGTTGTAATTTTTGATCATTTCAAGTCCATCAGTTTTAAGTCAAAGTTGGGTACCGAATCTTGAGGCTCTAAGTCCAAGTCAAGTCACAAGTCATCAAATGTGTCTCGAGTCCACACCTCTGCTAATCTTGCCAATGAAAAGTCATTAAAGTAGTTGAGTTTAGCACTTAATAGCCAGCTATGATGAATCTGTGTTTAGATGATAATGCACTGAAGGCCTAGATACCAACTTCAAAGTGAAGGGCAAGCATATGAACAACTGAAACACTTTACCTAAGCATCTCTAGCTCATTAACAGAATCTCCAGACAGTGAACAACAATAGTGTAGCCTAACTCAACACTCTAAATGATAACTATCAGCATGCCCCCCATTGGATATAAGTTTACAGATATAACATCATGAGAACAATTTACCAAGTAATTAGCCACAATGAACAAACAGTGCAGCAAGAAGGAGGTCGTTTACTGATTGAATTAACCACATGCTGTAAATAGAAACAAAAGCAGCATCAAAGCGGCACCACGATGCTGCTTAGTAGCTCCTTGATGTTTAATAAACAGGGAAAAATGTGTGCTCCCAGGCCGCTAGTTGGCATAATGAATGATTCTACGTCTAAACGCTGGCATTAAACCCATTGGTGCTGTGATTGCACTCAGTCCTTCTACTATCTGGACACCAACAGGTTACAACAACAGACAGGGGACTGCTCACACACTGCGAGGGAGCCAACACCAGGCCCCCTTTTTAAACAATAACCTAATTGCAACATTTATAACCCCAAATCTGGAATTTAATTTAGTCCAACTTAAGGCTGCGCTGGCATGAAAATACTATTTGATTAGAACAGCAGTTGTTTCATTTGTGGCGCAGCAGATTGCAGAGCATCTCTATCCGGTGCGCAATCTGTATTCATTACGCTGTGTAAAGGATGATCCATGTCCTGACTCTGCACTGATAATTTCATGCAGATGCACAGGGCTCCAAATGGCCCCAGTGCTTCCTTTACATCGGCTATGCTAAGCTCCTCTCTGCCACCTCACATGCTGGGCTCAGCAGTGCTGCTCAGACAATTTCAGCCTTTTAGGAACTCAAAAGGCCTCATAGGCACATCCTCACCACCCATGGCAGGGAGTATCAAAAAGGTGCAGACATTAAAAGTTAAACCGTGAGATATTTTGCTATTTTAATGTAAATTGGCCTCTTGTGTCTGCCTGATATTTGAAGTAGCAGTGCCATACAGATATAATCTTCCTCTTTCATGATTTCGGACGAGGACCAGTCTGTGACTGGATTTGGCAGTGATTCACAGCGTCACTCTGTTGATATCCATACAGTGCACAGATGCATACATTCCTGATGAACACAGGACACAGAGATGGGGTTCTATACTGTCAAATCCAAACTAAGATTGTTTAACTGTTAATTAACAATCCATAGTAATACTGTAAATACTGAGATCAATTATGTTATAGTGATCTGATTTCAAACACTGTATAGAAACAGAAGCATGCCTATTGCTAAATTGGCTTTATTCTACTTGGTGTCTGTCTGTTCTGTTGAAAAACATAACTCATATCAGAATGGATTTTACTAGGAGGCTTTGACTGAATAAAGCTAAAAGCTACACATTCTGATGAGTCTGCATCAGAGGATAACCCATGGAAACATATTTTGCTATAATTAGAAAATCCAGTGTGTGCCCTCATCCTTTTGTCTATGTCATTATCAGTCTTGACAAAGAATAAGATCCATTAGTTCCCCTTGGAGAGGAAGGTTACTTGATATCATGATAACTCTCTGAGTGCACTGTTTAATAACTTGTAGGCCTAGCTATGTCTTTCAAAATCACAATTTTCTCTTACTATGTCTCTACTAAGGTTTAAACCTACAATCCAACATGTTATCAGGTGTAGGCCTATTTGTTCCCAAATCCCACTTTGCTGAATAATCCCTTTGGTAGATCACAAAAGCCCACTTCCTCTTCTATAGTGACTGGGAGAAAAACCTTGAAAGCATTCCCCACAGCAGAGCAGAGGCATAGGAAATATAAATGGCTATGCTGTTCCCAAAGCAAAGGAAGACGGGAAAAGCCAAAGAATAAAAAACAGGGACTCTGCCTTTGCAGTCTTTTTAGCGTTGCAGAGTAAACAGAGGATGAGACCTGTTGCAGAGTGGGGGTGCCAGTGTGGGGAGACCTGATAAACTGCTTGTGCAGTCTCTAATCCAGGAGCACAACGCCGTAAACCCTCCCGCAGGCGGGCCCCACATCGAGCTGCCTCCGGCCATGATTACACTCATCTGCCAGTATTCACGGGGGACCCAGCCATCCCCATCAGCAGTGAAGGACATCAGGCAACAGAGGATAGAAGGGGTTAAACAGCCACATCCAGACATGGACCAAGGTTCCTTTCACAGGGTGTCAGGTCAAACCGGTCATCACAGATTAAAAAAAAACTATATGCAGCATTCAAGTGGTCCAGGAGCCCGGCTCTGGCAAGCACTGATATTACATAGCACAACAACCACAAGGCTTCCCAGAAAAGCCTCTGTTTCAAGTTTCAAGTTTTAATATCACATGCACAAGTACTGTCAAATCAAATGTTATTTGTCACATGCGCCGAATATAACAGATGTAGGTAGACCTTAACGTGAAATGCTTACTTACAAGCCCTTAACCAACAATGCAGAATTTTTGAAAGAGTAAGTAAAAAAAAAATTGCATATTTTTTTTTAAATATAAACTAAAGTAAGAAAAAAAGTAACACAATAAAATAACAATAACGAAGCTATATACATGGGGTACCAGTACAGAGTCAGTGTGTGGGGGTACACGTTTACCGAGATAATTGAGGTAATATGTACATGATTTGATTTGACATATAGGTAGGGGTAAAGTGAATATGCATAGATAATAAACAATGAGTAGCAGCAGCGTAAAAAAGGTGTTCAATGCAAATAGCCTGGGTAGCCATTTGATTAATCATTTAGCAGTCTAATGGCTTGGGGGTAGAAGCTGTTAAGGAGCTTTTTGGACCTAGACTTGGCGCTCCAGTACCGCTTGCCCTGCGGTAGCAGAAAGAACATTCTATGGCTAGGTTGGCTGGAATATTTGACAATTTTTAGGGCCTTCCTCTGACACCGCCTGGTATAGAGGTCCTAGATGGCAGGAAGCTTGGGCCGTATACTGGGCCGTACGCACTACCCTCAATGAAATGCCTTCCTTGCAAGCTGTTCTATTTGTGGGGGAGGGAAATACACTGAGTATACCAAATATTAGGAACACCTTACTAATATTATTTGTAGTATTGCCCTAAGAACAGCCTCAATTCGTTGGGGCATGGACTCTACAAGGTGTCGAAAGTGTTCTACATGGATGCTGGCCCATGTTGACTCCAATGCTTCCCACGGTTGTGTCAAGGTGGCTGGATGTCCTTTGGGTGGTGGACCATTCTTGATACACACGGGAAACTGTTGAACGTGAAAAACCCAGCAGCGTTGCAGTTCATGGCACCAACTACCATACCCCGATCAAAGGCACTTCAACATAATAATAATCCATGTCTCAGTTGTCTCAAGGCTTAAAAATCCTTCTTTAACCGATCTCCTCCCCTTTATCTACACTGATTGAAGTGCATTTAACAACTGACATCAATAAGGGACCATAGCTTTCACCTGGATTCATCTGGTCTGTCTATGACATGGAAAGAGCAAGTGTTCTTAATGGTTTGTATACTCAGTGTGTATGTATGTATTATACACTGCTCAAAAAAATTAAGGGAACACTAAAATAACACATCCTAGATCTGAATGAATGAAATATTCTTATTAAATACTTTTTTCTTTACATAGTTGAATGTGCTGACAACAAAATCACACAAAAATTATCAATGGAAATCAAATTTATCAACCCATGGAGGTCTGGATTTGGAGTCCCACTCAAAATTAAAGTGGAAAACCACACTACAGGCTGATCCAACTTTGATGTAATGTCCTTAAAACAAGTCAAAATAAGGCTCAGTAGTGTCTGTGGCCTCCACGTGCCTGTATGACCTCCCTACAACGCCTGGGCATGCTCCTGATGAGGTGGCGGATGGTCTCCTGAGGGATCTCCTCCCAGACCTGGACTAAAGCATCCGCCAACTCCTGGACAGTCTGTGGTGCAATGTGGCATTGGTGGATGGAGCGAGACATGATATCCCAGATGTGCTCAATTGGATTCAGGTCTGGGGAACAGGCGGGCCAGTCCATAGCATCAATGCCTTCCTCTTGCAGGAACTGCTGACACACTCCAGCCACATGAGGTCTAGCATTGTCTTGCATTAGGAGGAACCCAGGGCCAACAGCACCAGCATATGGTCTCACAAGGGTTCTGAGGATCTCATCTCGGTACCTAATGGCAGTCAGGCTACCTCTGGCGAGCACATGGAGGGCTGTGCGGCCCCCAAAAGAAATGCCACCCCACACCATGACTGACCCACCGCCAAACCAGTCATGCTGGAGGATGTTGCAGGCAGCAGAACGTTCTCCACGGCGTCTCCAGACTCGGTCACGTCTGTCACATGAGCTCATGTGCTCAGTGTGAACCTGCTTTCATCTGTGAAGAGCACATGGCGCCAGTGGTGAATTTGCCAATCTTGGTGTTCTCTGGCAAATGCCAAACGTCCTGCACGGTGTTGGGCTGTAAGCACAACCCCCACCTGTGGACGTCAGGCCCTCATACCACCCTCATGGAGTCTGTTTCTGACCGTTTGAGCAGACACATGCACATTTGTGGCCTGCTGGAGGTCATTTTGCAGGGCTCTGGCAGTGCTCCTCCTTGCACAAAGGCGGAGATAGTGGTCCTGCTGCTGAGTTGTTGCCCTCCTACGGCCTCCTCCACGTCTCCTGATGTACTGGCCTGTCTCCTGGTAGCGCCTCCATGCTCTGGACACTACGCTGACAGACACAGCAAACCTTCTTGCCACAGCTCGCATTGATGTGCCATCCTGGATGAGCTGCACTACCTGAGCCACTTGTGTGGGTTGTAGTCTCATGCTACCACTAGAGTGAAAGCACCGCCAGCATTCAAAAGTGACCAAAACATCAGCCAGGAAGCATAGGAACTGAGAAGTGGTCTGTGGTCACCACCTGCAGAACCACTCCTTTATTGGGGGTGTCTTGCTAATTGCCTCTAATTTCCACCTGTTGTCTATTCCATTTGCACAACAGCATGTGAAATTTTTTGTCAATCAGTTGCTTCCTAAGTGGACAGTTTGATTTCACAGAAGTGTGATTGACTTGGAGTTACATTGTGTTGTTTAAGTGTTCCCTTTATTTTTTTGAGCAGTGTATATAAACAGGCAAATTCTCATAACTAGATTTCCCTCCCTCCCTCCCACTCTAAACTACTGAACCTTTCTGTCGTCTCCACAACACACTGCAGAAAGATGTCCAAACATTCACATCTCTTAAACTAATGTGCAAATGTACATTTCACATTCTATTCAGAATATAGCAAAGTGCAGAGGAAATATGATAACCTTTTAAGCCATAAAAAAAAAATCATCAATCTGAGAAAGCTATGGCTTAAGTTGTTATACTCGGTCATGACCGAGTGATCTAGTAGCTCCTATTAGCATGACACTGCACAAAATAAGTCAGTCACCTGAGATTAAATGTCCTTTAATCTTGCACTGTATGTGCCATATATATCATGTTAGATTACATAACATCGTCAATAAATGTCAATATAAAAAGTCTGTTCTGGAGTAAAAGAGGATACATTTTTGTCCTTCAGGAATTCAAGATACCTCACATTCTAACTAAATTATTTCTCTTTATCACAGTGGCATGTATTCATGGATGCCAAGGGAACCCAGGCTTCCCCAAAAAAGGATCTATTTTTAATAATTTTCCTTAAATTTGCAAGAGGCTGAATGTATTGTATCTTACCGGCACCCCTCTGTCTCAGTATGTGTAGGCCTATCTGATACTGTCTGGTCAAAAACAGTATGACACTGTTGCCGCCCATTGAATATGGCCTGTGTCAGTAAACATGAGCAAAAAAGCGTAATGAAATTGTTGCCAGCAGCACAGTTACAGTCGCTAACACTCTGGATAACATGAAAACAGGCTAACCAGCTCTGCTAGGGCGAGTAAAATGGTCAGAGTGAGGTGTTCTCTCATTTGTGTCTGGAAGTAGCTAGCAAGCTAGCCAACGTTACAAACGGACAATCTGACCATGCTCTGAATTTACAAACGCCCAGAGCGGACTCTGAGCACACTCTGGCACTCCAGATGGAATTTACAAATACACCCTAAACGTAGTTAGTTAGTATATCATTAATATACTGTAAAGTTCGATGTATTAGTAGCCAACTAACATTAGCTAGCTAACGTACCGGTAGAAACTGCCGTAATGTTATGCTATGCGGTTCATAAGGATAGCATTGCTCACAAATTGTTAGCTAGCATAACGGGAAACGTTACTTTTTTGAAAAGTCCTTACTTTATTACACTGCTCAATATTTTCTTAACATTTCTCGCAATGAATTTGTATCCGCTCTAGTCGGACTTCAGCTGCATATTTTCCGCCATTATCTTCAAATATGAAAACATTGTTATTATTTTGACGTATGTAGTACGACATCCAGGAACTTTTGGCATACTAACTATATCCAAACTATGACCAGTAAGCATACTACATACTCAATTTACATCACAAATAGTACGATTAGTGCAGTTAGTATGAGTATTCGAACATAGCTTATGACTTGGGTGGCTAGAGTCTTTGACAATTTTTAGGACCTTCCTCTGACACCGCCTGGTATAGAGGTCCTGGATGGCAGGGAGTTTGGCTCCCTGTACTCGGCCGGACTCACTACCCTCTGTAGCGCCTTGCGGTCAGATGCTGAGCAGTTGCCATACCAAGCATTTATGCAGCCAGTCAAGATGCTCTCAAAGGTGCAGCTGTAGAACTTTTTGAGGATCTGAGGGCCCATGTGAAATCTGTTCAGCCTCCTTAGGGGAAGAGGCATAGTCATGCTCTCTTCATGACTGTGTTGGTGTGTTTGGACCATGATAGGTCCTTAGTGATGTGGACACCGAGGAACTTGAAGTTCTCGACCCGCTCTACCACAGCTCCGTCAAAGTGAATGGGTGGGTGTTCAGATCGCCATGTCCTGTAGTCCACTATAAGTTCCTTTGTCTTGCTCACATTCAGGGAGAGGTTGTTGTCCTGGCACCACACTGACAGGTCTCTGACCTCCTCCCAACAGGATGTCTCATCGTCGTGTCCTCTGCAAACTTAATTATGGTGTTGGAGACGTGCGGAGGAGGGGAATGGGCACACACCACTGAGGGGTCCCCGTGTTGACGGTCAACGTGGCGGATGTGTTGTCTACCCTCACCACCTGGGGGAGGTCCGTAAGGAAGTTCGGGATCCAGTTGCAGAGGGAGGTTTTCAGTCCAAGTCCTTAGCTTAGTGATGAGCTTGGAGGGGCACTATGGTTTGAACGCTGAGCTGTAGTCAATGAACATCATTCTCAAGTAGGTGTTCCTTTTGTCCAGGTGGGAAAGGGTAGTGTGGTATGCAAATTGGAGTGGGTCTAGGGTTTCTGGGATAATGGTGTTGATGTGAGCCATGACCAGCCTTTCAAAGCATTTCATGGCTACAGATGTGAGTGCTACGGGGCGGTATTCATTTAGACAAGTTACCTTGGCATTCATAGGCACAGGGCCTATGGTGGTTTGCTTGAAACATGTAGATATTACAGACTGGGTCAGAGAGAGGTTGAAAATGTCAGTGAAGACACATGCCAGCTTAGTCCTATAGTGACGCTTTGTCTGTTTGATGGTTCGTTGGGAGGGCAAAGCAGGATTTCTTATAAGCGTTCAGATTAGTGTCCTGCTCCGTGAAAGTGGCAGCTTTAGCCTTTAGCTCAGTGCGTATGTTGCCTGTAATCCATGGCTTTGGGTTGGGATATGTATTTATGGTCACTGTGGGGGCAAAATTGTCGATGCACCTATTAATGAAGCCAATGACATACAGTATGTGGTAAATTCCTCAATGACATCGGATAAATCCTGGAACATATTCCAGTCTGTCTTAGCAAAAACAGTCCTGTAGCTTAGCATCCGCTTCATCGGACCACTTCCATATTGAACGCGTCACTGGTACTTCCGGTTTCAGTTTTTGCTTGTAAGCAGGAATCAGGAGGATAGAGTTATGGTCAGATTTGACAATTGGAGGGCGGGGGAGAGCTTTGTATGTGTCTTTGTGTGTGGAGTAAAGGTGATCTAGAGTGGATGAGCTTTTTTCTTGTTTGCTTATGGCCCTATAAAGCTCGTAGAGTGCTGTCTTTGTGCCAGCATCGGTTTTTGGTGGCAAAAACGAAAAATACAGATAAACTCTCTTGTTAAATAGTGTGGTCTTCAGCTTATCATGAGGTACTCCAATTAAAGCGAGCATAACCTCGAGATTTCCTTAACATTAGAGATCGCACACCAGCTGTTGTTAAAAAAGAGACACACACCGCCACCCCTGACCTTACCAGACTCTACCGTCCTGCCGATACATAGAAAAAACAGCTAGATTTATATTATCCATGTCCTTGTTCAGCCATGACTCCGAGAAGAATAGTATATTTCAGTTCTTAATGTACCTGTTGATAGGATAGTCTCAAACACAGCTAGTCCAGTTTATTTTCCAGTGATTGCACATTCGCCAATAGAACAGAGGGTAGAGGCGATTTATTTATTCTAAGGCTATCCCTGCCCAAAAAAATATTGGGCGACAGAAAGTCGTCTGATCTTTAGACCAATCAACACGATATAAACAAAAGTATGTGGACACCCTTCAAATTAGTGGATTTGGCTATTCTATCCAGCAACCTTTCAGCAACTGGCCCAACGCTCTAACCACTAGGCTACCTGCCTCCCCTAAGAACTTAACTGGCCTGCACAGTGCCCTGACCTCACCACATCGAACACCTTTTGGATGAATTGGAATGCCGACTGCGAACCAGGCCTAATCGCCCAACATCAGTGCCCGACCACACTAATGCTCATATGGCTGAATGGAAGCAAGTCCCCGCAGAAATGTTCCAAAATCGAATGGAAAGCCTTCACAGAAGATTGGAGGCTGTTATAGCAGCAAAAGGATGGACCACCTCCATTTTAATGCCCATGATTTTGGAATGAGATGTTCGACGAGCAGGTGTCACATACTTTTGGTCATGTAGTGTATGCATTGAGATGTCTGATGCTTTAAGCGCACTGTTTGATGAAATAAGACACAAATGACTCATGAGGGAGCCAGAGATCAAGATAACCAGAAGAAAAACAAAACTTGACCTGACCATCCTCCTCCCGCTCCTGCTGGCTTTCGCAGATTCGGCCATTACTCTCCTGAATTTGTCGGTAATAGATTAAACGAGGAGTCGGCAACCTTTCTCATGTGGAATGCCAATTTATCTTACCAGTTCTACCAATCTGCGTGCCAGTTATGGTTGTCATGTGCACATTTTTGTGGAACAGTTTCAATGAATTTATAATAATGTCTTCGTATCTAACAATCATTTTCATGTGGTTGATCAAAATTCTATCCAAATCTAAATGAAAATGATGCAAACCTAAAAAGAATCTTCTATTGCCATTGCCAACTATGTAAAATAGCTTACAAAGCCAACAAACCAAAACATTGCAGTCTGCAGGTAGAAAATATCCTGATAAAAATAAATACCCTATAAATCACATTGGTTACGCATGGCCTGTCTGCAACGAACTTGAAACATTGTATCAACTATTAGGGTCCAGGGCGATGCTCGTGCTAGCAAACTTGCAAGATGGTAAAAAATATTCTGGGCCCTCAGAGTTTCCAGCGCCAGTGAGCTCAGGACAGACACAGCTGTAGGCTATTTGTGCAAGGGATAAGAAGTAATCAAATAGGCCTATTTTATGAAGTGTCCACATGATCAGAGCATAAGATTCATCCCCTTCACGCAGAGGGTAATCGAAAGGAAGAAAGCTGGAAAGATATTTCAAATACATTGAGGAACTATTGTCATTCTCAATGGATGTAAAAACAGACTTTGTTTGCTTGCTGTTTGACGTGAAGAAAACATTACTTTGAGAATCGCCACAGCTCATTAGTGGTGGTACGTTAAGCCAATCAGAAATACTATCAGATCCCTAAATGTGAACATTTATACAGTATGCCTACATTTGCACGCAGGCCAGGTAGCCTATAGGCCTACTTCTATGCGTACTCAGGTGCACGTTCTTACTTAACATTTACAGGAGTGCTCCAAAAAAAAGAGAATGACTAAACTCGTAAATGGAATGAAATAAACCAAAGCCTGTTTCTCAAAAGCAAACAATTCACACAATGAAGTTATGAAACAATGAATGTGCACAAATTGGCGGGAGAGAGGTCATTTTGGAGAGAGAGGTACATTGTGCCATTTAGCCTCCGCAATAGATTCATTCACTGAGATGGTGAAGATAAAGACAAGTGTCTCGTGTGCCATAAAATATATGTATATATGGAATCATGTAGTACCCAAAAAAGTGTAAAACAAATCAAAATATATTTTATATTTGAGATTCTTCAAAGTAACCACCCTTTGCCTTGATGACAACTTTGCACACTTTTGGCATTCTCTCAACTTGCTTCAGATGTTGAGAGAATGGAATGCATTTCAATTAACAGGTGTTGCTTGTTAAAAGTTCATTTGTGGAATTTCTTTCTTTCATAACGTGTTTGAGCCAATCAGTTGTATTGTGACAAGTTAGTGGGGTATACAGAAGATTGCCCTATTTGGTAAAAGACCAAGTCCATATTATGGCAAGAACAGCTAAAATAAACAAAGAGAAATGAAAGTCCATCATTACTTTAAGAAATGAAAGTCAGTCAATACGGAACATTTCAAGAACTTTAAAAGTTTCTTCAAGTGCAGTCGCAAAAACCATCAAGCGCAATGATGAAACTGGCTCTCATGAGGACTGTCACAGGAAAGGAAGACCCAGAGTTACCTCTGCTGCAGAGGATAAGTTCATTAGAGTTAACTGCACCTCCGATTGCAGCACAAATAAATGCTTCACAGAGTTCAAGTAACAGACACATCTCAACATCAACTGTTCAGATGAGACTACGTGAATCAGGCCTTCAGGGTTGAATTGCTGCAAAGAAACCACTACTAAAGGATACCAATAATAAGAAGAGACTTTCTTGGGCCAAGAAACACGAGCAATGGACATTAGACCGGTGGAAATCTGTCCTTTGGACTGATTAGTGCAAATTTGAGATTTTTGGTTCCAACCGCCATGTCTTTGTGAGACACAGAGTAGGTGAACGGATGATCTCCGCATGTGTGGTTCCCACCGTGAAGCATGGAGGAGATGGTGTGGGGGTGCTTTGCTGGTGACGCTGTCTGTGATTTATTTAGAATCAAGGCACACTTAACCAGCATGGTTACCACAGCATTCTGCAGTGACATGCCAAACTCTCTGGTTTGCGCTTAGTTGGACTATCATTTGTTTTTCAACAAGACAATGACCCAACACACCTCCAGGATGTGTAAGGGCTATTTGACCAAGAAGGAGAGTGATGGAGTGCTGCATCAGATGACCTGATCTCCACAATCACCCGATCTCAACCCAATTGAGATGGTTTGGGATGAGTTGGACCGCAGAGTGAAGGAAAAGCAGCCAACAAATGCTCAGCATATGTGGGAACTCCTTCAAGACTGATGGAAAAGCATTCCAGGTGAAGCTGGTTGAGAAAATGTGTGCAAAGCTGTCATCAAGGTAAAGGGTGGCTACTTTGAAGAATGTAAAATATTTTTTTGATTTGTTTAACACTTTTTTGGTTACTACATGATTCCATGTGTATTATTTCATAGTTTATGTTTTTACTATTATTCTACAATGTAGAAAATAGTAAAAATAAAGAAAACCCTTGAATGAGTAGGTGTGTCCAAACTTTTGAGTGGAACTGTATATATATTTGCTACTGCTCGACTAAAAATAATCTTGGTCGACCAACAGCCTATCGACCAAACAATTGACCAGTCGACTAATTGGGGTCAGCCCTAATTAATTTGCTGCCATAGTCTCACAAGGGTACCCGTGCGCCGGCCTCCATAGCGCAGTCTTCGCTTGCTGCAAGTGTCAGGGATTAGAGCCGGGATAATCAATATGTCTTTCGCCTCCGACTCAGTGAAGTCCAAATTAAAGTGAGTGACAACTGTTCTGATGTCCAGAAGCTCTTTTTGGTCATAGGAAACGATGGTGGAAACATTATACAAAAAATGGCAAATTAAGATCAGCGCAAAAAATTACACAAAATAGCACAATTGGCCAGGAGCCTATAAAACGGCCGCCATTCCCTCCGGCGCCATTCTATCTTCGGCCGTTCACGCAGCTTGACGTCAAACAGCCGCCGTCCACAGCATGGATTAAATATTTTAACCTATAAGAGTCTAACCCTTTAGATGGCTAAAATATGGATTTTTTTATATGGTCATAAGATGGACCATTTAGCTATTTGATTTGAAGTTTTAGGACACGTGTAGGTATCTCCCAAAAAAAAATTAATAAGTGATCTTATAAAAACATAAGGTAGCAAGTCTTCAAGATATACAACTTTCAAAATACAGAAATACAGCCGGTATGAAGAATTTTGCAAAATGCATCATACTAGCTGTACTTCTTTATTTTGAAAGTTATATATCTTGAAAACTTGATTGCTGACATGCAAAACATTTTGGAACTATATCAACAATGGACTAATGAAACAAATACCAAAAGATAGTTTTTGGGTGGTATTTTCCTTTAAGAGCGTTGGACCAGTAACCGAAGGGTCGCTGGTTCGAATCCCAGACTAGGTGAAAAATCTGTCAATGTGCCCTTGAACAAGGCACTTAACCCTAATTGCTCTTGTAAGTTTCTCTGAATAAGAGTCTACTAAATGACTAAAATGTAAAAATGTAAACATTGAATTTGTCCTTACTGCTATTAGCCCATAGAAACACAATTAATAATATCTATTCATGATAGGTCAAAAAAATAATACGGTTTGATGTGTCTGAAATGCATCAGATAAATATAGGAAAGCATCAGGAACAATAAACAAAACAAAAAGGTTAACCCTGGTTCCTAAAAAGCCTATTCCAAGTCTATTCATGTTCATTCATTTTTCATTGCACAATCACAGGTGACATTCTCACAACTCCTGTGAAGCTTGTGAGTGTCATCAAACATGATTCTTCTGCCCCCTGGCTGAGTATCCTATTGCCCTGGAAGAGGTGGTCTTCACTGATATATCTCTTAAACAATGTAAAATACGCTTTGGTCCTATTATTGCTCACACAACTTCTATTTGGCACAAAATTGAAAAACAAAGTAACTGGGAACCAAAATGGCATGCCCATAATCCAATATTTCACAATAATGCCTTGCGATCTAGAGTGGCATTTTGCATCCCAGCAATGGTCCAAATGTAGAATCCGTAACCTTACCGATATCATGGACAGTAATGGTTTGAGAACATTCCAAGATTTGAAAGATACATACAGATTACAAGGCAACTCCTTTTTTCTATATTTACAATTTAGGTCAGCTATGCTGGCCTATGAAGTCCCTTGGGAATCTCACTACTGAACTATCCAATGATAGGATTTATTAATAAATTCTGGGCTCCCGAAAGGACTGATCTTTCTAATATATTTAAAAAAAAATTGGGGAAAGCTCATATTCTGAGCTAAACATTAAAAAAGTATGGTCCACAGATCTAATTGAATCTGAACCCTTTAAATCCCTGTAGTTCTAAGCCTTTAGATCAGAATATCTACTAAGCTAACATATGGAATTGTTTTAAGATGGTCATAAAATGTATCATTTAGCCATTTGATTTATCATTTTAAGACCCCTGTAGGTATAAAAAAATATATTTAAAAATGTCTTTGATGAAACATTGAATTTGGCCTTTACTACTATAGCCCATAGAAATGCACTGAATAACACATTCATAAATGGCAAAATAGAAAGTAAAAAAATGAATCATAAGGAACAAGGTTTTGAAGTGTCTGTCCTATACCTGAGAGATGAGAAAACTTAGGGGAATGTTTTTTTTTTATCCATGTTTGGTCACATTGTTTTTGCAATTCTTTCAGCCCGGTACTGGGTCACTTTCAGACGTCTCCCCTGAAGACTTGTGTGCGTCCTAGACCTGAACACCTCAGTGTATGTGAGAGTCTCCCCTTTCGATATTGGTGACATATTTGTTTTCTAGTTCACACAGTTTGGGTTTTACAGATCATTTTGTCACAATTTTCTTGTCTGGATCAAGTCTGCTTTCACAAGCCCCATGTTGTGGAATAGGCTCAAACTTTATATCGGCGGAAGAGGGTATTAAGCTGCAGCCACTACAAGAAACGGTACGTCTCTAGCATAAATGCATAGGGAGCTATTCAATATTCATAATGACATCATCGTGTGACACACCGGTGCGTCAATCGATTCTAGGGGGTCTTTAACTGGAACAGACTATGGAACAATATGACCTTGGCATCCCGTAATCCGAACCATCAATTTATACATTTTAAGTTTGTTCACAGACTGTATTTAACACCAAGGAAACGTTTCACGATGAAATTTGCCCCAACTCCCAACTGTTCACTGTGTCCCCTAAATCAGGTAGGCACATTCCTTCATATGATATGGGAGTGCCCTGCCGTAAAATGCTTCTGGGGCAAAGTTCCCAATTATTTTTGAAGTGCAAGAATTAAAATATTCAACGCTTTGCATACATTATGTTACTTAACGATGAAAGCCTCTTGAACCTCTCAATCAATCAGAGAAGATTACTGATGGTAGGCATCACTGCTGCAAAAAAAATGCCATCTGAGATGGCAACCACCTCAACCACCTCACTCGCTCCCATTTAACCAGTGGATACAGTTACTGCTGTATTAGAAGTTATAACATTAGAATTATTGACAGCGAGAATGAATGGTGCTAGTCAAAGAACAATTGAGGCCTGAGCAAAAATACTTCACTCTGTAAAGAACAATCTCAGCTAAAGCCCCACACATACAAACCAATTACATCTAGAAATGTAGACTTTTTTTAACCTTCTTTTCTTTCAGGCCCACAGGAAGGGGTGGTATGGGGGGGTAGGGGAGGGGTGATCTCTGGTCATTGCGGGGGATGGTAGGTGTGGGGTGTGGGAGGGGAACTAATGGCCAACCTCGATTGCTGGGTGGAATGGAAAGTGGTGGCAGGCATGGTTTCCGGGTGGGTGGATGGGGAGGATGGGGAGGATGCGGGCGGGTGGATGGGGACTGAGGGAGGGAATGGGTTGGGGTTATCTTTGTATGCATTTCTTTCATAGTTTTTTTGTACCTGTAAAAACTAAATAAAAAGTTGGTCACAAAAAAAAGGAGTACTCCTGGTCTGACAAACAGCGTTGTACCACAGCCGCCATACACTATGGAAGGCCGACATCGGCAGATGCGGTAGATTGAGACGCAGCCCAGGCAAAAACACGCAAGTCTCTAGCTTAATTAGACAGATTTTTATGAATAAAATGGCGATTCCGCACAGACATCAACTCTAGGGCACAGCACATCACTGTTTCCACTGGTTAAAAACCAGATAGAGGTGAGAAAATTATGGCCAAGAATATTGAATAGTTTCCATGCTCTCTCAATTTGAAATATGAAAGAGATGTATGTGCTGTAACTTGGCTGGCTTATTTACACAAATTGCTAAAGTGGTATATAAAAAATGTGTATATCACAACCAATTCATCACTGACACACTATAAGTGTTCATCAATATGTAGACTATTGTCACGACTTCTACCGAAGGTAACTCCTCTCCCTGTTTGGGCGGCGCTCGGCGTCGCCGGTTTACTAGCCGCCACTGATCCCTTTTTCCTTTTCACACCTGGTTTCAATTGCGTTTATTTCTGTGTGTGTATATAGGGCACCTGTTACCTGCCTTATTTCGTGCGGGATTATGTTTGTGTGTATTTGCGCTCGATTATCTTTGATGTTTCTTGTTTTCGTTATTACGTACGCGTAGTTAAGTTTCGGAACTGAGTTTGTTCCTCCGTGCGTTTGGCACGAGTTTCTGTATTGTTTTCACTATTTAGGCACTTGTATGTAGTGTCGGAACTGTGGTTGTTCCTCCGTGTGTTGGCACGAGTTTCTGCTCCTTCGAGAGCGTAGTTTTGGATTTTCGTCTGTGCCAATTTTGTATTGGTGGACTATGTATATATAATTATATATTAAACACGCTTCTCAGAAATCCCTGCTCTCCTGCGCCTGACTCCTACACCTCTCACAGAGACGCACCATATCACAACTATCGTCTTTGGTTAGGTGAAATTAGACTAACATGAAGTGCTAGGATTTAATAACTGGTTCAACAGAGTCAAAATGACTTGAATGATAACTCCAGTTCAGAGTGCTGCTATGCTTTGTCCAGCCGTTGCAACATAATTAACCAGCATCAGTCTCACCATACCAGAAGTAAGATAGGGTTTGAGGTGAAGGTTTTAGGGTGAAGAAAAGAAAAAGCTGGTGCAGCCAATTTCCACAAAGCTGCTAAACTGATTGAGGACGACCAAATCTGTTTCACCAGCTTACATTCTTTCAAAATGGTCATCTCGGTTCCAATATCACGGGTTTTTAACTGTTTCCAATTTCCCTATTCTCAACTGAGAGTTGGCAGGCTTAGCTGGATAAAACACTCCAGCCCAGTTCCCTGTGAATGTACCGATATCTCTATGGCACAGCTTCCAGATAGCTCCATTTATTTACTCATTATTTTTATTTATATTTATATTTTTTAAGTAAACAGCCGATTTACAATTACATCTCTCTCTCTCACACACACACGCACACACAAACACACATAGTGTTACAGTACACATAGGTATAACACACACCATACTAAAGGACAAGCACCAGCTCCCCTAACAACCTCCTACTGAAGTAGATTAAATTCACACAGGTCCTCATTCTAAACGAAAATTGTAAAGATAGAAAAATATATTTCCAAGAGAAAGGACTGTGTGGCATCAACTGCTTTTTGTCACCTGTAGTTGTCTGTGTATGCAAGAGTGAGTGTATGGTTTGTGTGGGTTTCTCATTATCCTTTCTTTCTCCCAAAACAGCAAATATCCTGATGGCGCAGGATGCCGGGCGGTATCTGGCCCTAGAATCGATCAGGCTCCTGGCAAAGGGCTCCCATTCATCCCTTGGCCATAAAATTTGATTAGCGCTGACCACAGCACTGCAGGGAGATGGGGCCGATAGGGCCGGGCTGCAGGAAACAGCTGCAGCATCCCACATTTTCATGCACGCTTGCTCTCTCTCTCTTCGAATTGTTTTGTTTTCCCTATCCCTCTTTTCAGCATAGAACTACCCAGGCCTGTATACCTACATTAGATAGCAGGAATAGAATTCAGCTGCCCATTGTCTCCTTTTAACTATCTTGTTTTCTCTCTCTGAATTACATTGAAATGTTAGAATTCATGAAGCTCCAATCAGGGTTGATAAAACTAAGCCAATGCCCTTGGCATGTGACCACTGCTCTCAGCCAATCCTAGAGCTCAACGCATGCAAGTGGCTAGTGCTTCTCAGTACTTTAAAAAGGAATCAGGTACAAACAAAGAACTCTTCTGTTCTGAAAGGCTGTGAAACAACAAAACTTCCAATCATTTTGAATCGTGGGCTACGTATTTTTTTTACTCAAAGTGTGCATAGATATTTTAATGAATACACACATGTTGATAGCTCTACCAGTTATAGAATATAATCGAAAAACATTTTAGTGTATAATGCAGTATTCATACAATCACCTACCTGTGTTTCCTGCACATTCTCCACTGTGAAGTTGAACCATACTCTGAAGCGAGGGTTACAGGTGTCCGGTCTGATGAAAAGGTCAAACTCAAATTCACTGATGCAGTCAACACGTCCAAGGTTACCTGGGAAAATAAAGATCACATTCAGACTATCAGGAATCATGTTGGGCTACCAACAGTTAGGCATAACCAACACGTTAAAAAAAGGTATAGCCACCGTCCCAAGAATATTTCCTTTCACATACTACATAGGCTTCCTGACATCAATTTGCATTCTTTTTAGTTAGAAAGGTTTTCACCAATTCACCTCCTAGCCAGCTCAGGTGGCTAGAAACTTGGGAGATATTTCCAAATGGAATAATAAAAATGCATGTGATCAACTGATATCTGTTGTAAACTGTGTAGATTTAATGTGTATATAATGTAGGTAGCCTAGCGGTTAAGAGCGTTGGGCCAGTAACCGAATGGTCACGAGTTCGAATCCCAGAGCTGACTAGGTGAAAAATCTGCCGATGTACCCTTGAACAAGGTACTTAAAACGAATTGCTTTCGCTCTGGATAAGAGTGTCTGCTAAATGACTAAAACGTAAACATAATCCTCACTCTAGTGACAGTGACAATGGGTGGGATGAAGAGAATGGAACTTAGCTACTGTTCAGGTGACAACTGGGACAGCTTTGGATGGTGGTTACTTCAAAATAACATATAGATTAACAGCAAAGTTGCATCATCCACCGCTGTGTGATTCATATATTGCCATATAAACTTAGTCCATAGGCCCAGCTTGCTCGCAGAGTAAACTCCCTAGGCAAGAGGACAACCTGCTCTACTCTGCGTCCCTCAGCCGGTCCATGTGGTGTGGAAACGAACGACCACCTGGTGCCAGGTAGCACTGAGCTAATTATTGACAGATGGGGTAACCACCACACCGTCAGAGCAGATCGTTCTCCTTCTGCCATCTGAGAGGGCTAATCCACCCGCTTCCTGAAAATCCCTTCACTCGTCTCACTGTCCACAGAAACAGCATCATCTGCCAAACCTCATAGGACACTGGATGATGCCCCTTCATGAGCTTTAAAATATATGCATTATTATTTTTGTGCAAATACATCAAAGACCCCACTGGGAAAATGGATAACAGAACCCCATATAATCTGGAAATCATTTTGGACGTGTGTTACAAATTGTATGTTTATTTTGTAACACATGATGCTGTATTTAAACCGTGAAAAAAACATTAGGAACACCCACTCTTTCCATGACATAGACTGACCAGGTGAATCAAGGTGAAAGCTATGATCCCTTATTGGTGTCACTTGTTAAATCCACTTCAATCAGTGTAGATGAAGGGGAGGAGACCGGTTAAAGAAGTATTTTTAAGCCTTAAGACAATTGAGACATGGATTGTGTATGTGTGCCATTCACAGGGTGTATGGGCAAGACAAAATATTTAAATGCCTTTGAATGGGGTATGGTAGTATGTGCCAGGCGTTTGAGTGTGTCAATAACTGCTGGGTTTTTCATGCAGTTTCCCGTATGTTTCAAGCCAACTTGACACATCTGTGGGAAGCATTGGGAGTCAACATGGGCCAGCATCCCTGTGGAATGCTTTCGACACCTTGTAGAGTCCATACCCTGACGAATTGAGGCTGTTCTGAGGGCAAAAGGGGGTTCCTAATGTTTGTACACTCAGTGTACATGTCTTCCATTCTCTAACAGCTTCCCGATTTTCTATTACAACACATTGGTTGCAAAATAGAAAGGCTCTCTGCAAAAATGTATATTGGCCTGTAGCTCTTGTGAACAATGGTAGAGCTGTAAGAATACAAATAGGATCAGACATAGTGAGATCCTTTTACAACTTATCAGACACCTGTGGTAAAGGTTGATAACTGACCTTTAACATGTCCATTACATGAACGAACACTGTGTGTGTGCTTACGTGCATGTAGTTTATAAGGGAGTAACATATCATCACAGCTATTTCATTTATTGACGCACAACCTACTCCACATATTGCTACACTTGGTGGCGGCTGGGAGAAGATAAGTGAAACATACTGTACCGCAAACCAAAGTCGCATCTGTTTTACAATCCTTACATGAAATAACTTATTTAAAACCACATACTGTACAGACCGACTGAGAAGTGGCAGGTGCTGGCAAAGCAATCCAGAGCCATTGACAACAGATAAAGCCAAGAGTTTGCTGAAACACCCACAGCTGCAGATAGCATGATGCGAATATGACAACCGCACCTGTTCCAACCAGATGTCCTGTATAATCTATCATCTTGAATACCAATGTCTTAGCCATTTATCTGGTTTACACTACCAAATATTGGCTATTAGAGGACACAGATAAGTCTCTAAAGGTTGTTTCATATGTATGTGTGGATAACACAGCTACTGTTTTTGTTGACTGATTTATTAAGGCTACTTTCAGTATTCACATTAATACAATGAAGGATTTATTTCCATGTTTCTAAACTAGAGACAAGTAAACATGGATTAAACATAAACCCATAAGTGTGTTAAAAATATACTTCAAGAGATTGATGCTTTTCAATTGCATATGATTTCTGAAGAGCCCAAAATATTGCATGCAGTACGCTTCTTATACATAAAATAACTAAGTCCATTGAATTGGGTAAATGGCTCCTCAGAGCACACGCCTGCATATGTTTATGGAGCCACAACTAAATCGGAAGCTTCTATACACTAATGCGGCACCATAAATAGCATAAAAAAATGTCTCTGGCTCTCTCAGAAAGTTAGTGACAGAGTCCTCCACTCTTTGGCCTTTCAGGACCATGGACAGTGGATGAGCACATAGCTGAGGAATTTCTTAGGCACTACTGCAACAAGAGGTTCAGAGGAATTCCAACAACAGCACTGAATGTCTTCATTGCATGGTGAGAGAGTACGACCAAAAGTGCATTTACCCTAACACAACCTGGTGAGGTAGAGGTTACTAATCAGAAGAGTAACAGACACACACAAAGTTGATCAACAAACTTTTAAAACACACTGCAGATGTCATCGCAGGGCGATACAAAATGTATCTCTAATTCAAAGCACAGCAGCCATGCGCTGCTAGGTTATTGAGCTTGATGCTTAAAGACCTGACGTGAGGGATAGCACAGGCCTCAAGGTTAGAATTGCATGTTCAGCTTGTGAAGCAGGGATATGACAGGATTGATTTCAGTTTTAATTTTATGGTGGCTAACTCCAGATTCCATCGCTGCAGTCCTTTGTTAAATACTGAATGATAGGGAATTTATTAAACATAAATGGCAAACAAATCTTCAAAAATCTTAAAACATAAAAATACCATTAGGAAAAAATATAAATTCTTGACAGCCTTCATATTGCTGGCCTATGCACGACTACATGGAACAGTGAGAATACTTATCCAAAGTAATTTGACTAATTTGCACAAAGATGCAGTCAAACAATAGTGTAACTAGTATACACCTGAGGAAAGACAAAGATAAAAGAGGGAGGGAGCAAGCATCAGAGAAAAACATCAGTTCTCTTTAAGAGATCAGAGTTAATACTGCATAATTCCTCTGGAGGCTTGTGTGTCTAAATTCGTACTCAGTGGAGAGTCTTCATAAGTTATGTTCCATATCAATCATCAACCACTGGGAGAAACATATGCAGCACTTACTATTTAATCAATTGGGTTTCAACAAACTTTAAGAACCCACCCAGTGGGCTGAGCACTGAAGACTTTGCTGTTTTGGACAATCAGTTTAAACATGACAGGTTCTCCTTAAGGACTCTGTAGTTCATGCAACCCCCCCCCCCCCCCCCCCCTCTCTCTTTTTCTCTCGTCTCAATGTATTTATTTTCTTAATTAAAAGATTGGGGGTAATGTTGAACCATCAGAAATGTATACCGGGGGTGTATTCATTAGTCGGATTCCGTAGCAAAACGTTTTGCCCGAGGCAAACATTTGGCAACATAAGCAGTTTACTCCCAACACTCTTCAACATGACGTAAAAGCTGTTTGGTTCTTATACGGAAGTTGTTTAATTGTATGGTTTCCACATGTTACCATCCATCCGAATAGTATGCAAAGTGTTTAGCACAAGCTAAATTATAGATTCTTCCATGCACTAAAGTGGAGTGAAGTCTGCAGGGGACCTTTCAGCAAATTCAAGCCGATATTTTTTGTGAGAAGAGACATGACTGAACTGCAACTTCCATTTAAAGAGTTATCCTGTACCATGTCATTGCTCTCTCTCTCTCTCTTACTCTGCTGTGTGTGCATCTTGCCAGCTGTCACTCCAATGGAGAGGGGCTGAAGCTCATTGGCTAGATCTCGAATTGCTAGGGGGCTGGCCCATGTGGGGAAAGATTTGGGGAAAATGGGGCAGCACAGCTTCCAGAAAAAACAGTCGCTTTCAAACTAGTGATTTCATGGCTAATTGAGGTAAGACAGTAATTCTGCCCATAGATTATGCATGTATGAACTACACATTGACACATCTAGCACAAAGCGGGAGGTTTAAAAAATACTTAGTAAACGCCAAAGTTCGGGAGCATGTCTTTAAGAACAAAACTTAATTCAACAGCATTTGCAATGGAATCCGACTAATGAATACTCCGGTTGTAGTGAAGACACACCATGCATCTTTCCACTACTCCTGCTCGCTCTCCAAACTCCTGCCATTTTCAAGCACTTTGTTTCCCCATTATAAATGTTTGTTAATTTTTACCAAAATTAAAATAAATGTCTGTTAAATCTACACAGTTTATTAGGTACACCCATTTAGTACTGGGTCAGGCCCACCTTTGCCTACAGAACAGTCTGAATTCCTCAGGGGCATTGAAATGTTATACAATTGGTAAGAAGGGACCTAACGTGTGCCAGGAAAACATTCCCCACACCATTACACCACCAACCTGTACCATTAACACCATGCAGGATGGGGCCATGGCCACATGCTGCTTATGCT